>NC_141317.1:10485000-10572500 GCF_037954325.1 Fistularia commersonii
AGAGAGCGCTTGACGAGCCTCCTCCTGGTTCTTCTCGGGCGAAAGGGGCTCCGGTGTCCGCGTCCCTCCCCGGGTCCGACGGCGCGTCTGCTCCGGGCCGCTGCGCTCCGTGCGTGTGGCGCCGCTCCGGACTTTCCCGCGGCTCTCCGGTCCGCAGGTGAGCGCGGCGCGCGGCGGCGAGGCGCGGGAGACGTCACTCCCCCGGCCCCGCCCCCTCCGGCCGGTGCGGGAGGGCTGCGCGCACACGCACACGCGCACACACACACGCACAAACTTAAAGACACACTCACGTCCGGAGCCCCCGCACGCGTCCGAACCGGAAGTTCCCCGTCAAACGCGGGCGGCTTCCGGGCGGCCGCGTCCCAACCGGCCCCGTGACCGGCACCCTTTGCGGTCCGCGCACGCGCCTGACGCTCACGGGGAACGTGTGAACGCAGCACGTCTGCACAGCACGCGAAATATATGAAAATTAACCAAAAATCATTTAAAAAAAAACAGGAAGCCTGAAATCCATTTGTGTTTATCCAAGAATCTATGAATGTGTGAGAGTCTCATGAAGGCGTGGAGGAACCTGGAGCTGCTCGTCAGTCATCCACTCATTCATCCGTTCATCCGTTCATCCACTCATCCACTCATTCATCCGTTCATTCATCCATTTATTCATCCAGTCATCCAGTCATCTCCGCATGTCATCATGAGAAGCGGCAGGTGAAGGTTTTTGTCTCCATATGACGAGTGAATGAATGAATGAATGAATGAACAGTCGGCCGTCAGACATGATGTAACAGATTACCCTGCATATAATTAGCGAAAAGTAGTTGTATTTCCTAGTGTTGTATTTAAAGTCATATTTTTTGTGTCATATTTGGCGCCAATTAAATCCCCCTCGTCTCTTATTGGGTAATTTTGGATCATTAATATCTGAAAGCGGTGGTGGAATGATTGACAGCTGCTAGGAAACAGATTTCTTTGGCTGTGTGAGTGTGTGTGAGTGTGTGTGAGTGTGTGTGAGTGTGTGTCGGGCTGCTCCGTGTCGCCCCGCGTGCCTGAGCCGAGGCCGGCCCGGAACTCCTTCCCTGAAAATGAAAACAGCTGAAATACAACAAAAAAAAAGCGGAGGGCATCTGGTCTGTCTTCATTTTATTTCTCAGGAAACCTTCCTCAGAAGAGAAGAGATGCAGGAATCACGGGGCTCCTCAGGAACGGCCCCAGTCCTGATGCTATGCTAACTAGCGCTGAGGAAATGAGGTTTTGGAGGATTCATTCATTCATTCATTCATACTCCAGACGGATGATCCTGACGTGGGGTCTCAGGGAGGGCTGGAGCCAATCCTAGCTGTCGCTGGACGAGAGGCGGGGTCAGCCTGAACCAATCACAGGGCGGCATAAAGAGTCACACAACCAGTCACACATCTGGACAACGTAGGGCCTCCTGTGAAGCTCCTGCATGTGTTTGGACGGTGAAGGAACCCTGAAGAACCCTTAAGAACCCTGAGGAACCCTGAAGAACCCTGAGGAACCCTGAGGAACCCTGAGGAACCTTGAGGACCCTGAGGAATCCTGAGGACCCTGAGGAACCCTGAAGAACCCTGAGGACCCTGAGGAACCCTGAAGAACCCTGAAGAACCCAGAGGACCCTGAGGAACCCTGAGGAACCCAATGCAGACTCAGGGAGAAGGTGGAGGATCCGCGGAGGAAGTGGGAATCTGAGCGTGGACCTTCTGCCGTCAGGCGGAGGTGCTGCCTCCTGAAGCTCATCAGCTTTCCGTCTCACAAACGTTCAGTCTCTAGAAGTTCTGGAAGGTCTTTTGGAGCTTTCGGTCGAAGGAACTCCTGAACAAACAGCAGAGAAGTTTGTCTCTCCGCTCCCGTCGCCGTGACGTCGGCCGTTCTACTGGAGAGTAATTCCACTCTGATGGCCGCCCGAACCCAGACGGGTCCGGTCGCCTCGCCGTCCAATCGGCAGGAGCGTCCCGCCCCCGTAATCAGGAACGCCGGGACACGGAAACGTCCGGAAGATGAAGCAAAGCAAACCCGGGCACTGATTGGAGCGTCGGCGCGGAGAGACGGAGTCCTGATTAGGCGGGAGGGAAACCCAGACACGCTCCGGGACCTTCAGGAACATTTTTATTAACATTTGAATGTTTGACCCGTCCTGAAGCTCCGCACTGAGAGCTGAACATCTCCTCCAGGTGTGAAGACCTGAGGAGGAACCTGAAGCCTGAAGAAGGCCACCCTGAACCTTCTACAGACAGGCTTTCCAAGGGATGGATCTAGATCCATTCTTCACCTGGACACTTGGAACCTCCTCCTCACAGCCAGAAGGTTCCCTCAGGGTTCCTTCCTGTGCAGGGTCTCCATGTTCTCCCCGTCTCCATGTTCTCCCCGTGTCTGGCCGCAGGGTTCTTCAGGGTTCCCCAGGGTCCTCAGGGTTCTTCAGGGTTCCTCAGGGTTCCTTCCTGTGTCGGGTCTCCATGTTCTCCCCGTGTCTGCGTGGGGTTCCTCAGGGTTCCTCAGGGTTCCTTCCTGTGTCGGGTCTCCATGTTCTCCCCGTGTCTGTGTGGGGTTCCTCAGGGTTCCTCAGGGTTCCCCAGGGTCCTCTGGGTTCTTCAGGGTTCCTCAGGGTTCCTTCCTATGTCAGGTCTCCAAGTTCTCCCCGTGTCTGCGTGGGGTTCCTCAGGGTCCTCAGAGTTCTTCAGGGTCCTCAGGGTTCCTCAGGGTTCCTCAGGGTTCCCCAGGGTCCTCAGGGTTCTTCAGGGTTCTTCAGGGTTCCTCAGGGTTCCTTCCTGTGTCGGGTCTCCATGTTCTCCCCGTGTCTGCGTGGGGTTCCTCAGGGTTCCTCAGGGTCCTCAGGGTTCCTCAGGGTTCCCCAGAGTCCTCAGGGTTCTTCAGGGTTCCTCAGGGTTCCTCAGGGTTCTCCAGGGTCCTCGGGGTTCTTCAGGGTTCCTCAGAGTTCCTTCCTGTGTCAGGTCTCCATGTTCTCCCCGTGTCTATGTGGGGTTCCTCAGGGTTCTCCAGGCTCCTTCCACCGTCCAAACACATGCAGGAGGTTTGAGGAGACCCTCCTCTGTTGTGAGTCTCCAGATCCTGCAGATGGGAGTGAATGCTCTGATGTCTCCAGGAGGTTCATGATCGTCCACCCGTCCATCTAAGCCGAGGTCTGCAGGTCCACGAGGCTGCAGAGCTCCAGCCTCTGCTGGCTCCAGACAGCTCCAGTCTTTGCCCGTCCTGCGCCGCCGGGGAAGAAAGTGACGACGCTTCCAAAATAAATCCGATGCTAAGCGTGACGGCGGCAACCGTGGCGGGAAATTAAGCAAACAAACAAACGGATAAATAAATAAAGGAAAGGAGGCGGGGTCGTCACGGCGACGCCTGAAATAGCCTCACCTGAGGCGCTTTGAAGGCAAACTGAAAATCCAGGAGCCGATGCCCGGGGAGCAGGAGGTTTCACTCGTTCAGGAACGCCAGCGGCGCCGGCGCTTCCATCGCTGCTTCTCTGCTGCAGAAGCAAACCTGGAAGGCTTTATTTCACCGAAACGGGCCTGAAGTCCACAGGATTCTCCGGAAAAAGCCCTGAACTACAAACGCTACGTTAGCCGCTCTTAGCTAGCGCTCGGCCTGCATCCCCGTCAGTCCTCACATGCCTGCGTGGAATCTGGAGTGGGTTCGCGATCTGGAAACGACCCGATGAAGGTCCATCCAGAGAAGAACCCAAGCAGGAACCTTCTCGAAGCCGTCTTCTTCACGACAAGTTCAAGGAAAAACCGCGTGGTTCTTCCCAGAAGGTGTGGTCTCTCCTGAGCTGGTGGTCACGTCAGACCTTCAGCTCCAGGTCAGACCTGTGCAGCCAAGCTCCTCCCCTCCAGGCGCCGCCGCTTCACGCCGCTTCACTTCCACCTGATTGGCTCTGTGGAGGCTCGTATCAAAGTTTACGTCGAGGTCTCATCAAACCCCCGCTAGATATTCAATCCCAGACCGTCCTCGCCGTCCTGCAGCCACTTCTGTGTGCAACTAGTCGTCTCTTCGAACGGCGATCTGCGCTCCGCCGAGCGCCGCTCTCCCTCCGAGACGGGATTTCCTTCTTTTTTTCAAAAATGGCGTCTTCGCCGTTGGACCCGCCGCCCGGTGTTTGTCCGCCGGCCGCCTGTCGCTCAGAAGACGCCGCGCCGCCCCGGAGATGAAGACAGATAAAACCACGAGCCGTTAATAATTTTCTAATATTCCTCATCAGGCCGCGGTCACGCCACGTTACCGGCTGAACATCCCGACGCTCCCGTCCGTGTTCCCGGGCCGCCACGCCTCGCCGGTCTTCACGTGCGGCCGGGTCTCGCCGGAGGAGGGCGGACGTCGACGATTACGCCGGATGTTCGCTGACACGGCGAAACCCTTCGCCGCGCCGCGAACACGCCATTAAAAAACCATTTAACGCAGCATTAGTTCACGCCGTGATGTCTCCGCGCTCCGCGAGCGCGAGTGTCCGAGCGGCGGCCCGAGCTTCCGGAACCCCGTCCAGAAGGTGGGAAGAACCCTGAGCGTTTCCAGGTCACACGACATTCACGCCGGTGAAAACCCCAAATTTTGCTCGGTACTTCGGTCGGCAGGAGGGCGCCTGGAAAAGAAACAATCTGGAAATGGCTTCCTGAGCTCAGGGATTTAAAAACACCTGCGTCTCCATGGAGACGGGAAAACTCTACACTTTGAATTGGGTCGCGCTCACGAAGGTGCCGCCAAAGGCCATTCGCAGATGGATCAACCGTCACAGCAGCAGCAGTACTCCAGAGTACTCCGGAATACTCCGCAGTACTCCGGAGTACTCCAAAGTACTTGGAGTGCCGCAGTACACGGTCCAAGTCCTCTTGGAACTGACCCTCCTTGTGGTTCGGGGTCGTTCCAAGAAGAGCCTCCGCCTCCTCCTCGGTCCGTGAAAGTACTCGATCACCAGCCGTCGTCGGTGTTTGCGCTCGTCAAAGAAAAGTCTCCACAGATGCAGGAATTTCAGTTCGTCACGAAAGTCGCAGCGCCGCCTGCTGGCCGGCCACCTGCACTACGCCCTCCGAGTGTTTCCTGCAGTCCGATATGCGTGGAGTTTCCGGCGCCTTCTATCCAGCCCGGCTTCTCCACAGACGTCGCTTTGCTCCTGCCGGTCAAGGTGAAGATCCGGCAGCTCCTATTTTTCTACATCAAGCGACATTCAAGACATTGTGTTCGGATACAATATTTATACTCATTCCTTGTTTTCAAGCAGGTCGGGACGGGCGGAGAGAGAAGTGTCAGAGGAAATGTGTGACAGGTGACTTCAGCCAGGAGGAAAGGAAAGATGGTGGTGAGACCAGAGAAGATGTCTGCTTTGGAGACCTCGGCACCGAGGAGAAGGAGAAGACTGGAGGCCCAGCTGGAGGCAGAGGAAGACCTGAAGGTTCCTCTTTGGGAGGGAGGAGGATGGAGAGCATGGGGAGGGAGTCCATTAGACTCATCACACTTCACGTACCACCACTCACTCCTTCATGTCACACACACACACACACACACACACACACACACACAGTGCAGCGAGTGAGTCCGGTCCTGCCGGTCTGGGCTCCGGTCCTGGTTTCCCTGCCGGCTGCGGTGGAGGTTTGGCTGAAGCAGCAGCACACCTGTGCACTCAGGCTGCAGGTGTGAGCGCCGGATCTGTTTCCTCCACTTCTTCCTCGGACCTTCGGCCGGACGCTTTGAACGGACGCTTTGGACGGACGCTTTGGACGGACGCTTTGGACGGCGGCGCCGGCCTGCAGACCAGCGGGTGAGTCCGGCGTCCTCATCGGTTTTTTCGTTCCGAGTTTCGGCTCCTAAAAGGTGAATCGTGTGACTGCACTTTATGGCAAAATGAAACAGGAATATAAATGTGGTCGCTTGAGAAAATGCTTATAAAATAAATGACAAAAGAATAAAATTAAATGCAAGTATTTTAGAATTTTATAATTTATTTCTGACATCATAAATTCATATAATCTATGGTACTAGTTTAGTTCATTTGCTCATAAGAGGAGGAAAAAATGTGTGCAGGTGGTTTTTGTTTTTTAGATTAAGGCATTGTTAACAAAACCGAAATGAAAGAAAATATTATCATATATCATACAGAAAAAGAAATGACTGTTTATTTGCTGCCCTGTTCATTGCTCTGTTCAAATAATAATATATCCATTAAAACCCAATATATCACATTTAAATGCACATTATATCAACTTTTATCACCGATTCAAAACGAAACAGTTTGTCTGCTTATTTTCCGATAAGCTGCGAGAATATAACCTTTTTTGGTCTTGCTGGCCGTCCCTGTGGCCGCAGCGCCTGCTGACGGCCGGCAGGCGCTGCAGGGAAGCCTGCAGCTCGTCGTCATGGCGATGTTTAAATGTCTTGCTGTGTCAGCGGATGCTGCTGTTGCCGCCGTGTGTGTGTGTGTGTGTGGAAAATCAACGGCGAGGTTGCGTCTGATTGGCCGCTGCGATCTTGTGACGCGGCGGAGCGTTGTAGAACACACCCCGGGCCGCTCTTCACACTCAGATTTAACGCCTGCAACACTCAGAGGTGGAAACAAGTTGCATGCTGTTGTATAAGTAGTATCGCCATGGCAACCAGATTACCGCCCAGCGGGTACGGGAGTGCGGTTAGCTAATCCCCGCTGCGGCGCAGCTCCAGGTTTTCACACAGGTGTGCGCTTCGGACCGCCTCGGACTCACAATTAAACGCAGCTCATTTCATGGAGGCAGAAGCTCCCACGGCGCCTACAGACGTCGCATTTACCAAAATATGCAGCGAAAATGTTTTTAAAAGCCAATGGTTCGGTCTCCTCAAAGGGAACGTGACGGAGATCTTCTATCTTCTGACCTTTAGACGCGGCTGGTCCTCCACTCACAGGCCACTCATTGTTGTGGAGGTCCAGAAGTGTTTATCACGGTGGCGTTAGATGCACCCAAAGAGCTTCACGGGGACACAAAGAGCAATCTCAATTTGGACGCACTCCAAGAGCCATCGATCGTATCTCCCAGTTATTTCGCACCGAATTAATCTGATTATGAAAAGAAATAAAAAGTTGAAGGGACGTCGCTCGTCCGTCTTGGTTAATTCGAGATCCCAGACGGTGACGGTGCCAGAAGGTTCTTCTGACATGGAGTTGACGTCGGTGCCGTCTGGCGCTTTGAAGCCGCGCTGCTGATATTAAAAGTTGGTCTGCTGGAAATGGCCCGAGTTCTCTTTGTCGATGAGAAGGTACGTGTGGACGCCTTGCCGCCCGAGACCACGAAAGTGATTCGTGAACCAGACGGCGTCCCGTTGACCTGCTCCGGTTCCCGTGGGTTTCCCGACGGCCGCCTCGCATGCGTCCTATAAATCTTATTGTGACCGAACTCTCCTCATTCATTCTAGATGTTGCGCCTTTCAGGAGGCCGGCTGACGCGTGTTGGAGAAGTGAAGTGAGTCTGGTTGTCACGACAAGATGTATCCCCGAGTGCCACCGGCAGGAGGACCGAGGGTCCGGGGTCGGGGTCGGGTCCGGGGTCGGGTTCATTCACCAGTAATACGGTCTGCGACGTGAGTCATCTGAAACGAAGCAGCATTCAAGGATCTCCGGCACCGCCGGCAGAGTCCTTTCAGTCAACATCTTGGATCCGAAGTGTCCGGCGACTCCTCCGAGTTCCTCCCGCGGACCCAAATCTCACAGGATGAACGTTGCAGAACTTTAACCGACCAGACTTGTGAACGAGAGGGTGAACTCTTGTGTGTCTACATGTGGGCCTGTCAGGGCCTGCGAGGCCTTCTCTGCTGGCCTAAAAAAATGTCTGAATCACAGATGTTAATTATATTTTGTCCATGAGTACTTAGTAAATAATTCCAAATGGTCCTTTCACCTCCTTTCATAGCTTTTCCCCCTGGTGGTGTCGCTTTCAGACATGCGTTTCATATGAAAGCATTTAACCAATCACATTTCAGCCATCATCTGTTGCCAGGCCGGGTCAAAGTCAAAGAAATCTGCCGGGGGGGCCTGCACAATCAGTTCTGCTAGCCCTTTACGCAAATAACAAGTGTTGATGACGCTGTTGCTTGAACCAATCAGACTTTGAGTTGGAAACATCAAGCCTTCTAGCAGGCGATTGCATGGTCAGAGAGCGGGCCAGTGTGCTAGCGAGGAGGAGCATGCTAGCCAGCTGCGAACAGATATATTGTTGTGTTTGTTTATTATGGGTTTTGTCAACCCAGAAGGAGGAGAAGAAACGGATTTAGTTGCCAACATAATGTTAAAGCCATTTTCTAGATGGAGTTTTTAAGAAAAGCTGGACATCGTAAAGAACGGTCGGGCAACTCCTAAGCGAGCAAACCTGTCACAACCAGGAAAAGGATTTGTCTGACATTTTCAAGCCACGAACAGCGACCGGTATCCCTGGCTCACGGGCTCACAGGTGCACGGCAAGCCGAATCACTGGGAGCGCTTGGAGACGAAGTGCTCGGTTAAAGTAAAATGCTGCTAATTTCCTAAATAATACTGCAAGTTTACAAGGTTATTATTGGTGTTTTTTATGTGTCGCAGCTGTTTGCCAGAAAGGCATTTATTGTGGCTACTGTCCGGTTTTGTGTCTCCCGCCACGGGACCGGGCTTTGTTTCGGTGAGTTCAGATTTCCTTCAGGGAAAAACGTCACAATGGTCAGGAACTGATCTAGCGAGAATGGTTTATTCAAAGTCAGGAAATACACTTACGGCATATCCCGGGCCAGAATGAATGTCCCCCCGAGAGGATGGTTCACCCTCTTTGCACACCAGGGGGTGAGCAGCTAAGGAGGTTCTGCTCATTTTATAGCATCGCCTCAACACTCAGGTTCCTAAAAAGGACTTGTTTTATACACTCTTGGGGTGCCGGGCAGCACATGGCTGCGCCTTGATCCATCCGGACGGCGTGTCGGCGGAAGAGTTCAGAGCTGGGCATCCCTTTGTCGTCACGTGATGCGTTCCCTAATTTAACACAACACAAGTTATCTATCTGTGATGCATCGTTCTTTGTACTTCATTTCTGCATAAGATGTTTTTTTATAGCCATAAACTAATGATCGGGGGTGGATTGATACCGAAGGCCTCGGTGTAAGATGTA
Source organism: Fistularia commersonii (assembly GCF_037954325.1). Taxonomy (NCBI): domain Eukaryota; kingdom Metazoa; phylum Chordata; class Actinopteri; order Syngnathiformes; family Fistulariidae; genus Fistularia; species Fistularia commersonii. Next base: position 10,494,120 of record NC_141317.1, read on the forward strand.
CGGTGAGCCACTGGGGTCTGTGATGCAGCGGGCCAGGGTGAACCCCGCCTCCTGCCGGAATAGGCTCCGCCCCCGTGACGGAAAGAGTCACCAACCGACCCGAACCGAGCCACGGTCTCATCAAGAGAAGCCAGAGGTTCGACTGGGGTTCCTCGTCTTTTGTTGGCGTTTGCTGTTTTTTGTCGTTCCTTCACCGTCTCTCCTGTCAAAAATGGCCTTCTGATGGTTTCCAAGAAAACTCCCTGTGCTTCCCTGCTTTATCGCCGTCGCTGTTTTGGAATCCGCGCAACGTCGTACGCGGAAGCTCCGAAAATAGGTGCGAACGCAGCGTATCCGGGCGAACGCCGGCCGAGCAGCTGCTCTCGGAGCCTCGGATGCCACCGAAGTCACATCCAACTCCAAATGTGTCGAGTCAAGTGTCCGTTTGTGAAATGGCGTAGGTTTGGACCGGCCGAGAGCCGGACACACGTTTGGGAGCCCGACTCCAGGGGACCCTTTTAAAATTAGGAGCCGCCCGGCCGGGAGTTCGGTCGTCAAATGACGGAGGCAGGCAAATTACCCGGAGCGATCGGAGGCTTCCGCATATCTCCAGAGCTGCCGCCCGGCCTCGCCGTCTCACATTACTGCACGGGAAATAAAAAATGGGGGGAATAAATAATCCCGAGCGCAGGGAGCGGGGAAGCGGCCTGACGGACCGGGTCTAATGGCGGCGGACGAGGGGAAGGGAGACGGGCGGCGTGGCTCCGAGTACGTTCTACTGGGTAAGCATGTTCTAATGGGTCCGCTCGTTTCTGCTCCCGATAATGATGCCTTCATTAGCCGGCGGGACGCCAGGCGTGTCCCATACGCTGCCAGTCTGCAGGGATCCTCCCTGCTTTCCTACCTCGCTGTCTCCTGCCACGCCGGTTTGAACGCTATGACGGCGGTAAGGTCGCCCCCCTCCGCCCCCCCGCATCGCCCCCGGCCCATTAATGCATTTTACAGAGATGCAGAGGATGAAGCGCGAACCCCCCGAGTGCGATAAAGGTGATACCAACCTTTGTGCAAACTACCGCTTTATCTGTCTTCGCCTTCGTCTGTCACTTGAGAATCCGCCGCCACTCAGTCGTGACTCCAGATGTAGCAACCTTTGGCGGGAACCCGGTTTATTCTTCAGATGGGATTCCATTCATGCCTTCTGCAGGCCACCGTGCACGTTTGTCCAAAGACCGTGGCAGACCGGAAGGCTTGCGGAGGCCTCTGGAACAAGGACCCGGCGGGGGTTCTCTGACCTCGGGCTCACGCCGAACCATATTGTTTGATTTCCCCGTTTCTTGATGGCGACGCGGCCGAGGGGAAACCCGGCCGGCCGTAAACCGGAGACAATCCAGACTCGTTCGGTCTGACGTCCAAAGGCCATCTGGAGGCCGGTCGGATCGGAGCGGGTTCGATGCAAAGTCCGACAGCCGCTGAGGGAGGAGACGGGGAACGCAGGGTCGTTCCGATCAGATTCGCTGAGCTCGCAGATGAATCATAGGAACGTCGCTGAAGTCAAGAATACAGCGACTGACAGGAACAATAGATGGAGAAGATATGAAAGTGTCCAGTTTGTGTCCTCCACCTTCTCCCAGTGAGGGACCACAGCAGGGACAGCTGGGACCTGCGCCTTCAGATCCACTGAAGAAGGGGAAGCTGCCAGGGAGGCCGCGGAGATGTTCACGGAATAACCGCGGACCATCCGATGGTCGATGATGTCTGTATCTTCTCCTTGTGTCTGGAACCCCGCGAGCCGTCGGCTAACTCTGCACAAACTCCGACTGGCGACCGTGACCGCTTTGAAAACGGCGCTCCAGGAGAAGTATCGTGAATAAGCGGGGCTGATGAGTTCCCACGATCAGCTGCATCGTGGGAGTTCCCGTGGAAACGTCAACATCGACTTTATTGTCAATCATGTTATGGACGTAGTGAGAGAAGATATGAAGGTAGTTGGTGTGAGAGAGGAGGATCCAGAGAATAGGGTTAGATGGAGGAAGTTGATTCGCTGTGGCGACACCTGAAGGGAAAAGCCAAAAGAAGAAGAAGTGCTGAGCGTCTCGCACCTGCACAGGATCGAAATAGTGTTTCTCCGAGACCAACGGGGTAAAAGTACCAAAAATATGAATCCTATCACACAGAAAGAAAGACCCTGGAGCCGGAGGTCTGCGGTCCCGGGTTCCTCTGCAGTCCCAGAGCACCAAGAACCTGCCCGCTTCCTGAGAAGGTTGTGGATCTGCAAGTTCTTCTGTTTCCCGACAGCCAGCAGGTCTTTGCGCACGTTCCTTCAGATCCACAGCCTCCCCGCATGGGAGTCTGATCGCGCCGTCGCTTCGAGGTCGTCCGACGCGCATGAGAAACCCGCGAGCGTGCACGGGCCGACGGTCGGGCCAACGAGGCCGGGGCTGAGCGGCGGCGGGATGATTCCGAGGAAGGGTGAAATCTTCCGCGTCTCTTTGGAGAAGAACCCCGAGGCCGATAGGACGCTTTGATCAAAGATGGAGGGACACGCCTGTTAGAGTCCACTTCCCCCTCCAGCCCTCCTTCCTGTTTTATCCCCCGTCTCCTTCAGACCACGGAGCCTCCGATCTGCAAACGCCGCGTGAAGGAACGGAAGGAGCGGCCGCCCTCCGGCCCACCGGTGCCCGCCGGGGGCGGCGGCGTCGGGGCAGATGGTTCGGTTCGGGTTTCCCAGAGGCCGGTCGCGTCTTCCAGACAGTCGGTGTCGATAAACACGCCGCTCGCGTACGGACGCACAACACTTCCCGGAGGTGCGTCACCTCATAAATCGCACAAATCTAATCCACATCCAACAAACAGGGGGGACAAATACGCAGCAGTCGCCGCGAAAACCACCACGCCTGAACTTGTATTTATTTCTTTCCCTCCCGATGGCTTTCCCTTCATGGCAGCGCATTCCCGAATTCTCACCGAGCGATTTGGTTTTTAGCGGTGCACTTTATGTCTCTTCCAGGACGGCGGCGGCGACGCGGGGATTCTCCGGCGCCGCGCAACAGTGGCGAGTAAATTATTCCATTCAATTATCTGAGCATTTGCTCAATATAAATACCATCTGGGCGCTGGAAATAGATTAGTTTAAGGCCATGCTAAATTATTAACTATTCCCAGTGAAGGAGTCCCCATTCCCCTTTAAATGAGGCAGGCTTATGGGGTTCACGCTGCGCCCCCGGTCATCTGATGCGCTCGGCGCCGCCCGGATTCCAAACGGGAACACGGAAATGGGCTCCACCGCTTGACCTTTCCGTCCGCGCTCGAACCGAAACCCTTTAACCCCCGATCTCGGGCCGACCGACCCCGCTCGCGGCGGCGCTAAGTGGGCTAACCGGATCCGGGGGCGTCGGCTGTCGGCCCTGTGGAGTGTGTGCATCCTCCCAGACCACCGTCCATTTGGCGGTGAGCGTCCTCCACGCTATTCTGTTATTCCGCAGGACCCAAATCCACACATGTACAGCCCTGTAGACAACAGACGCGCGGCAAAGCGTCTCCGGGTTTATTCGTCGGGCTCCCGGTGGAGGGAGGATCCAGCGCTCGCTTGTGCAGACAATAAACCCCAAAGCGTGGACGTGTCTTAGATCTACATCAGAAGGTACGGAGAGGAACACCAAGACGCCGTTTGAAAGACGCCTGGATGCTGCGAGGCACGAATGGATGAATATTCATCCGCTTATCTTGCCGTCAACGGGCGAGAGGAGGGAGAAACCTACAACCGTCTGGACCATGTAGGGTCTTCAGTGAAGCTCCTACCTTCTAGGGAGAACTTGGAGACGCCACGCAGGAAACCCGACTCCGACCGGGGACCTTCTGGCCGTGAGGCAGAAGCGCTAACATCTGCATTCCTTGGCTTGTAACCGCTCACTGTCTGAGTTTTCCAGCGCATTGTAATCCTCCTGCGTGGATCCACTTTGAAATGAAGCCCAAACATATCTTCGCGCCGAGACTTTGATCATCCAATGCCTCCCCCATCGTTCTTTACGGCAAACAAACGAGATCTTTGTGATAAACGCGTCCCCGCGCGGCTCGGAGTAGCTAAATCGAGATGTTAGATCTAGATATTAAAGCGTGCCGCTGGATGTCCCAGAGATGGTATCTGGCAAGGATCAGGCATACATCTCTCCACATGAGTTCCAAGCAGACGCCAGATGTTTTCGCATTCCGCCGGACGGATCGACGCCCCTTTGGGTCCCGGGTCCTCGACATCTAGATGCTTTATTATGCTTTATCCCCGCTTCCGCCGGAGACGATGAGGCTCAGGTGTCGGCTGGCCGAGCTCTTTACGGTAACTCTTTACGGTGCGCGGCGTGGAAATGACAGCGGGAGGGCGACTGTGACCGCTGTTAGTGGGAACCAGGGATGAGACACTCCGTCAAACAGCATCATCAGGAAAGCACCTTCATGGAAGCGGAACTTCTTGTGTCTGACTGTCCTACAAACAGCGGGTGGAATGGAGGTTGTGGGAAAGAAAAGCAATTTCACCCTCGGGTAGAATCCGCCGGCTTTGCGCTTCGTTGTAAACACGGACGCGCGAGCGGTCGCCGCGCTAACGCCGCTATCGCCACGAGGCCGGATGTAGCCCGTAGCTTAGCTTTCACGCCCTTAAAACCGCACGGCAACCCTTTTTCCACGGTGGGACCTCTTTAGGATTTCACATGAACTGTCCTGTGACCCTGGTTTGGAGGTGAAAACAACATCGGATGTTGACGGCCCTCCATGGCGTCTCAGAGGTCGTCTCTGAATGATTGGATGCGTCCATATGAGGTGTGAATGGTTTGATCCGAGCTGAACGGAGCCTTGGAAAAAAGTGCTCCAAAAACAGAATTCAGTTTAAATGTGGTACACAACGTATTTTCTCATGACGTCTTCAGCAAACCCAGGCTGATCCTCAGACGCAGACCAGAAAGATGTCTGCTGAGCAGATGCTTCCATATCTCTGCTAAACATCCCAGGAGGAGCACATGTTGGCGCAAAGAAGTTCTTCATATGTAATATGTAAAAAAATGCTTTATTTTTGGAGCACTTATGTTGTGTGTTGCTCAAACCTCTATTCAGTGGCCTTTTCTGGATGCAGTGCGAGCCCCGCCTCTCGCCGCCGGCCGCCGTGAACCCGACTGACGGATGAATGAATGGATGCATGAATGAATGATGATGTTTATTAATTGATTCGCTTTTTTTAAAAATGGAAGAGCAAACAAACCTCAAGTGTTTTACGGAGTACTTCTTGTTTTCCCCCGAACGACTCGCGCTCCGATCAGGTTGCGTCTGCCCCGCCGCGACCCCGGGGGGGTAAACAGGAATTGGGATGTTTGCGGCGTCGAGCCCCGGAGGTGGGAGTCTGCCTTCTGCTCACTGATAACACACCGGCCTGGAATTAAGGCCAAACTTAATTCAGCCCCTTGAACCGATTTGAATCCAACATAAGCCGCCCTCATATCCATGTGCATATCCTCTATACGTGTGTGTGTGTGTGTGTGTGTGTGAATGCATTTGCACGCCTTTGCCTGCTGATGAATAATGCATGTGGTCTAGGTGTTTCAGGGCCTCTCAGAGACGCCATGCTTTATCAGGTAGTTAAAAGAAGTTAAGCGTCAGGACCGACTCCACAGTTTGGTTTTGTTGTTTTGCACACATTGGTGGCCTTTGCTGCCCTGCTGTAAAACTGTCAAAACCAGCAAGATGAACGTTTGCGTCCCCACACGATCATCAACGCCGGTCAGAAACCGCTCCGTTAGATCGACCTCGACAACGTCCGTGGTTCCACTTCAGTTCCAGAGAAATTCAGAAATCCTGGACTTACGTTGGAATTCTGTTTCTCGGGAGTGACGTAACATTTTTTCCCTTTCGTCGTCACTCATGCAGTGCTGAGCTTGGGAGCGGCGTGACGCCCCCATGCTAGCCTGGTAGCCCAGGACTTCACAGAGGTGTATGAGGTGGAGCGAGCAGGATCTTCCGGAGGCTTCTCGACCCTCTTCAAAACCCATCCCAGGATAAGCTGGAGGGTTGTCCTCTTCTTCTCCTCACAAATGTCTTTGTCGCAGGTTTAGGGTTCCCTTTTCATCGCAGATGGTTGTGCTGCTCGGGCCGGGAAACCGGCCGATGTTCATCGGTGTTTGCCATTTTCCGAGCGTTTTCTTTTTCTGATGTCTCTCTCGTGAAGACGGCTTTCATTTTTCAGAAGCTCTGCCGTCGCTGGAGTCTGACTTACGCCTGGGAGCCGTAATGAAGGGCAAAGAGTTTCCAGAAAAGCAGCGAGAGCCAAAGTAGAACCGGGGGACGTAAACAAAGCCGTCTGCATGGCGCCGCGTGACGGCGAACTGTTTTCGCCGCTCCCTCAACCCGTCTTAATAAATAAATGGGAGACGGCGACGTAACTGCAAGCGCCGCAGGTGGAGGACACCGCAAACAAGGACTTCCTGTACTTATCCTCTTCGTGTTTTTGCATATTAAGATAATCCAGTTCTTTTACCGTTTCTAGCGTCTCACCTTGTTTTCCAGAAGCCTCCTGACACACGGAGGGCAAATTTAAACCTACTTCTCTCCTTCGGTGACCCCGGACGGGTTCGGGTGCGCCGAGTCCGACGGCGACGAGGTCGTCAGGCACGTCTGTTTGTTGCGCTGGTGCGTCCATTAACCCGACTGGCAGCCGCCGCTCCGGCTGAACCGTGGGTCGTCCACGCCGTCGGGCGGCGGCTATTAACCCGGCGGGCGTCTGCGGCCGCAGCTACTTGATAGCCGAAGCCGGGCGGCTCGGATTTTTTAGTGCGCGGCAGCCCGACCGGGAGGACCGGCTCAGGTCGGTCGGAGAGTTAATGGACGACCGGAAGCCATTTCCCTCTCCTGCGCGTCATGTAGCCCCGATCGTTAGCTTGACCCCGCGCAGCGGCGCAGCTCTACGTGCGATTTAAGGGGGGATGTGGTGGACGCAGTGGCTGAACCTCCCGCCGCAATAAACATGCCAGGCAGCGCAGAGAGACTGGAGCCGTGAGGACAAAGGCCGAGCCGGCCAGGCTCGTCACTCGCTCATCTCACAGTCGTGGAGTGGATAATACACTCCAGATTTGGCCTTCGCCGCTTTAAGTCTAAGCTAACAGCAAGTGAATAAACCCGCGATAATCTCCATTTCTGCTGTTTTTTGTTTGAAGCTTTTTTGGGTAACCCGGAACAAACACAATGAATAAAAGTCCAAAGGGCCAAAACACATCCGGTCCACCTTCGTGCAGCCACAGGGCTGAAGGTCTGGACAGGGATAATGTGTCTCATAGCATCAAGTGAGGTTTTTGTCGGGGTCAAAATTGGTGTTTCTCATCTAAAGATACACGCCGATCCAGTCAGTGAGGGGCTTCCTTGTTTCTTCTCGCACCCGCAACCCCGGCTTGGATTTTACAGGACTGAGTTTGGATGAACAGGAGGCGGAGGCGTGGCGCGCCGCCGTCAACGCAGACACCGTTAGCGCAAACAACAGGCAGGCGGTGACGGTCGGCGTGGTTTTCCTCGCTCCCCTCGAGCTAAATCTCTGCAAAAAACAGTAACCTTGAGAGCTCTGGCTCCTGCAAACATCCGCGGCAGGCTGAGCTACAACCGAGCACCGCGGCTGCTTCCTTAAACAGACAGACCGCGGCCACTTAGCGGCCGATGACGGACGCCGGGGGAAATCTGAATCAAATGCAGTCTGGCAATAAAAGGTGGGATTAGCATAGTAAGCATATCGGGGCTCCTTAAAGTCTACATTATTTAGAAGAACCCTCTCCCATCTCCGCAGGGCGCTTCCACGGCAGGGTCGCGCGTGTTAACCGGCCCGGCGAAGGATGTTTGTTTTTTAATCAGCGGGCGGAAAAAGAAAACACGCCGGGGCTCCTTAAAACCCCCCCTTTGATTCTGCAGGATCCCCTCGGTGCCCCGCGCTTTCTCTGGCCTGCTTCTCATGGCGGGGGGGCGGCGCCGAAAATACGGCGACAACATTTGTCAGCTTGTTTTCTAATTTACCGCCGTGAGTAAAATGCAAGGAAACAACGGTCCTCTTTGTGCCGGAGGTCCCGAGTGGAGGCGTGCAAGGCGTGCACGGTGCTCTCCATCTGCGCTAATGACGGCGCCGCTAGGTACTCCGCGCTTCCGCCGTGCACCGATGGGGCGTTTTTTGGTTTTCACGGGAGTGGAAGTCACACGTCGCAAAGACACCTCGCACGATCGGCTTGCTGGGAGGACGAGTTTGCAGCAAAACACGGCTCGCGCGCTAACCGCGCATTCAGACATTCCATCTTTAATAAAGGACTTCATCATTTCTAACGTACAACACATTGTTGAGAGCAGCTAAGCTGTTTGCAACACTGACACTCAGTTATACGTCTGGACAATGTAGGGTCTCCAGTGAAGCTCCTGCATGTGTTTGGACGGCGGGAGGAACCAGGAGAACCCTGAGGAACCCTGAGGAACCCCGCGCCGACACGGGGAGAACATGAAGACTCCACACAGGAAGGAACCCTGTGGGAATCCAACTGTGGACCTTCTGGCTGTGAGGAGGAGGTTCTAACCTCTGCACCTCCACGGTCCACATGGATTTAACTCCAGTGTGTTCTGATGGCTCCTCATCCAAAATGAATGCGTGGCTCCTCCCTGTCGAGACGGTTTAAAAGACGTGCTTCAAAACCTGGGAACATGCAGATGGATGGCAGCTAACACGCTAAATACGCTAATGGAGGCGCTGGATGAGTTTTGAGTTTCGGTGCACTTTTGATGGGAAACATCAGGACCGAACACTGAACGGCAACTGCTTCTGATTAGGATCGCAATATGAATTAGAAGAAGGAAAACCGGGAAAGAAAAAAACATCGCAAAAAGATTAATTTAATTGTCCGCATTCCATTCTGTACTTAATCTTCCACAGACCCGTTGAATCACGTTTGATCCCGCTGGAGAGAGGAAGCCGGCAGATCTGAGCTCCTCTTGAGAAAAGATCTCCGTTTAATTGCGAAAACATGCCTTCTAAGTGCAAGCGTCCTTCCACAATCAGCCATCTTCAGCGGTGGAGGGGGAACATCTGCTCCGTCAAGGCAGGACCACGAGGAGTCAGACCTTTCCGGGCCGTATCCTTCTATCTTTGATAGATGCTGACGCAGAGTCAGACGGCAGTCGTTTCTTTTCATCTCCTCACCGTTAACTTTTATTCTCCTCCCGCTTCAGATATTAACAGTGGGCGCTCTGATTAAGATCTCACCAGGCTCCGGGTTCCCCTGACACATACCTTCAATGTGCGGTGAAAGCTCTATGAATAGTGCGGTAGTTCCCGCCCACTTCACGCTTCCTCGCGCGATGCCAGACATCGTTTATCGCCGGTTTCTTGCTCAACGGGTCAGCGTGAAGATCACGCTTTCACATGGTCAGCGTATCTTCTTCTACGGTGGATAAAGCCGTGCACCTGCACCATCTGCAAATACCGTGTTTCATCTCATCTCAGGGAAAGAAGGCATGATCGGCTCTGGAGTTGTCAGATCTTGCGGTGGCAACTGGACTTGTTTTCCTTGATGACGTCTGGCTTTAGGAGCGACCTTCTCTGAGGACCTTCCATCGACATACAACGCTGCGCTGAGATCCGTCTCAAGACTGAAGATCCATCTACGGCGACTCGCCTTGAAAGGTCAACGACAGAAACCAGACCCTGGTGACCCTCCACCTGAACCTCAGGCCACGTTTTACACGTCGGCCTTTGGACGATCCCTTTTCAGAGTCCCTGATCTTTGTTCCCCAGAAGAAGCACTCGCTGAGGCCACGTGACGATTCTGGGTGAAACCTTCCACGTCCGTGGGGACGGCGTCTGAAAAACAGAACAAAACGTGGAAATAGGCCTCGCACCGGAAAGATCTGAAAATGCCTCGGTCTCCATGGAGATGGGGACAGGCGCTTGGCTGCCACATGTGGGCGGGTCGACAAAAACAACGGCCCACTCCTGGGTTCTCCAGAGTACTCAAGACTACCCTGGAGTACTTGGACTGGCAGGACCTCCAGGCTACATCCTCTTGGGACCTTGTAGTTCAAGGTGGCTCTGAGCAGTAACTCCACCCGCTCCGCTGCTCGCCATTGCTGACGTTGGCACTCGCCGCGGTTGTCATGTCGCCATGACAGGAAGTGCGTCTACGCTCGCACGTGTTTTAGTTACGGGTCACAGCGCCTCCTACTGGCCCGGTGCACACCAGCGTTTCTGGTGTTGCCGACCCTCTGGCCGTGCACGGAGGCCGTTCTCAAAACATTCCCGCCTGCTCGTAGAAATAATCAAATGTTGAAGTGAACGGAATGTTGAACCTCCTCCAACCCAAACACTTGAGAAGCAGAAACCGTCCACGGTCTGTGTCTGAGAGGAGGAACATCTGCCAGGAGGGAACCCGGATTTGAAGCCGTTTGACCCGCGGGCTCCAGAACCTTCACAAGGACCAGAAGTCTCCGGGGAGCACCGAGGAACGTGCGTGCGAAGACCACTTGGGCTTGAGCTTCACAGATTCAGAAGGCCTGGACAAACAACTTCTTCCCAGTCCAAGAAGGGGTCGGTTATGGAAATAATAAATGTTGAGCAAGAGCTGTTTTCTTTTTTTCTATTTACTTTATTTGTTATGTTTGTTTGCTCAAAGGACCCGTTGCACAACAGGCAGTTGTGACGGACGACAACAAAGAACTTGTAGGGCTATTTTTAAGCCGTTTGTTTCTGCCGAGCGGCGGACAGCTGCCTGACAGACCGCCCCTGATGTTTCCCGCAAACAAAATGCACGCGCTTCCTTTTGACCGAGGTATTTGACAAAAGAAAAAACAAAACAAAACATGAAAACGCCGCAGAAGAGAAGGGAAATTACGTGAAATAGGTTGATCGCCAGCCACTGCCTTTTAATTACATTTCAATGACGGATTCTGCAAACTTAACCAGTCACAATGTTCTGCAAGCGCAGAATTGACATCACCTTGAAAGCTCTTTGCAGAGAACCTGCTCTTGTGTGGCAGAGCAGCCGCGATGTTATTATTATTATTATTATTACTATTATTGTTAAGACCGGATTCATAGTGACGCACTTCTGTTCTGATTGAGTACTTTAAAGAATCTAATTATCTATGGAATGCTAATTAAAACAACCCTGCTGATTTTGATTGGAGACACACACACACACACACACACACGCACACACACACACACACACACACACACACACGGTCGGCTTTGGGAGGGTGCCGGCTGTTACTTTGAAGTTGGAAATGTGTCTTTGAAGGCTGTTAGCTGAATAATTTGACTTAAACGCTTCCATACCTGAGCAGAATCCGGCGCTGCTGATGGCGTCCGAGGTCCCGCATGGCTGGACGGCCTCAGGTTTGTCTCGATATGCCGCCCTCTGAGGAACATCTGGAGAGGTGGAGGTATGATCTGGAGGAAGGTTAGCTGCAGCTAGACAGAATATATGTGTGTGAATGAGAGGAACCCCGGTGGAACGGTGAGGATACAGGGAGTGGAGATCAAGAAGGTGGAGGATTTCAAGTACTTGAGGTCAACAGTCCAGAGTGTGAAAAACAAGTGAAGAAACGGGTTCCAGCATGGTTGGAGAAAAGTTCAGGGGTACGAAGAGATAGACGACTATCAGCCAGAAGGAAAGGAAAGGTGGAGGAGACGGTGGTGAGATGATCTACAAACACTGACAATGACCAAAAGACAGGAGGCAGAGCTGGAGGTGGCAGAGATGAAGATGCTGAGGTTCTCTTTGGGAGCGACCAGGATGGAGAAGATCAGGAACGAGTCCATCAGAGGGACGACACATGGTAGATGTTCTGGAGAGAAGGTCAGCGATGGTTGGGTCATGGACAGAGGAGGGAGAGTGGAGATACTGGAGGATGGATGCTGGGATCGGAGGTCTGGAGGAAGAACAAAGAGAAGATGGATGGACGTGGTGAGAGAGGAGGATCCAGAGAACAGGGTTAGATGGAGAAGGTGGATTGGCTGTGGAGACTCCTGGGGGGGGCATGCCAAAATGTTTTGTGGAGAATCCAAACGGTTCCCCCTCACACTGGCAGCTGAACGCTGGAGCCCCGGGAGCTTCTGGAGCTCCGGGAGCTTCTGGAGCTCCGGGAGCCCCAGACCAAACACACCATCCCCCCTGAGGTTCAGGGACCAGGACGGGAGCGGCGGCAGATGTTTGGGCGTTCTGTGCAAAGTGCTCCGGTGTGACAGTTTGCTCCTCTTGTAATTACCGCATCTCGGCCGCCACCATGAAACATTGATGATCCATCAGCTGGGATCATCTCCAGCAGCTCCTGAGCAGATCTTCCAGCCTGAGCCAGCCTGAGCTTCTCGCCCTGGTCCTGCTTGTGGAACCACCTTGTTCCTCAAGAGGGTCGGACAGAAGCTCCGCCCTGAGCTCTCCAGGCCGCTTCCTTCTGAAGAAGCTGACATTGTGTCTCGCGAGCTTTACCATCTTTGCCGCGCTACAACATCTCAAGGGTCAACGCTGAGGAGGAACTTGAATGCAGTCCTGAGAAGAAGTCCTGGTGACGGAGCTCCATGTGATCCTCCATCCAGGAGTCCTCAGAAAACATTCATGGACCGTGGTCGTCTTCGTTGTGAACGACCCGGTTGCTCAATGTCAAATGTTCCTCGTAGAGAACAGAACAGAGGTAGAGAACCAATCATCCTCCAGTAAAAGCTTAGCTCCTCCCCCCTCTCTTTCTGGGTTCTCCCCAGCCAATCAGGTGCCTCCATCCGACCTTCATCTCTCAGCAACCTCCTGTCCTCTTTCCCTCCATCCAGAAGCCTCCTCTCAGGTCGGCCTCCAACAAGTCTATTCTATTTCATTTTTAGCAATAAGCAGTGTGGAGCATGTGACACACACACACACACACACACACACACACACACACACACACACACACACACACACACACACACACACACACACACACACACACACACACACACACACACAGAGGACCAAACAGTGTGTGTCCAGCAGGGAGGACATCTCACCAGGGGACGGGTTTTGATTTCCAGTCCAACTCATTCATGCCGTCACGTCACTCGATAAAACCCGTCGGCCGCTGGCAGGCGTGACGCCCACGGCCTCATTAGGCGGCGCGGCGGCGGCGGCGGCGCTAAAGGCCGGGGAAAATATGAAAGTGGGATTTTCATGTTGGTTAAAGTCATTCTATTAGAAAACGTGTAAATGATTAAAAGGCGGGAGAAGCATGAAGCCACGAGTGGCTGTTTACAGAGCGGACGCTGTCCGGCTCCTGGAGCCGCCATGGATCCACAGCCAAGGATCCACATCTTCTCATGAACCCGCCGACGCTCGCGTTCCTGTTGAAACCTTTCACAGCTGCTCGACTTTCTGTTCAGGTGTGTGTTCAGGTGTGTGTTCAGGTGTGTGGCCCGTTTTTGGGGTTGGTAGCAACGTCTTCCTGCAAGAAGACCCTCAGGAGGGCTCATGGTTATCAGGCACCGGAGCGCTGGTGAATTCTTCTGCTTCCCAGCCAGAAGGTCCACGCTTGGATTCCCACCGGAGTCTGCCAGGCTGGAGCCTCATGTTCTCCACGTGTCTGCATGGGGTTCCTCAGGGTTCCTCAGGGTTCCTCCGCCAGTCCAAACACATGCAGGAAGGTCAGTGGAGACCCCAAAATATCCAGACTTGTAAATGAGCAGGTGGAAGGTTATCTCTCAATGACATTTGAATGAATGAGCTAATGGTTACGTATCTATAATTTATAATAATTTATTCTTTATTTATCCCCCGTGGGGAAAGCCGTCATGGATGAGATGTGAGCAGGAGGCTGCTGTCTGGCAGCTCAACTTCTGAACCTCAGTTCAGAAATAAAGAAGCCTTTGGGTGAAGCATCTTCAAGTGAGGAAATTCAAACCCGGCTGCCACGACAAGAAGAATTTGACAAGAATTGGACGACTGAGAACCTCCGCACACGTTCACGCTCGCACCCACGCTAGTCCAGGACCACCGGGACCACCGGGACCACCGGGACCACCGGGACCTTCGGTGGACGCCTTGGGCCCCGCGCAGGGGGAGCCGGGCGTTGAACCCCCAGCCCTCTGGCAGCAGGGACTCCGGCTCAAACAGCTGAAGCGCATCTGCCCTCCGATGTTTACAAGGGTGAAATAAATGATTTCCATCAGCTAAGATATGCAACATGGTTAGTTTCAGCCTAAATATGCTGAGCAGGCTTCAGCCCGGGGGTGCGACCCAACTGAATGCCAAGATCCTGACAGTATTAGCATGCAGAAACAATAGCCCGTGCCCATTTTGATCTCAAAGCAAAAAGCAAAAAAAAAAAAAAAGTCCAACTTTGTTTTTAATTAACAGGCCGCAAACCGTTTGTCGGCCGCAAATTTACATGGAGATGGATTTTGACAATGAGTGTAAAGACAAAAAAAGAGAGCATTTCTTTCCTGTAAACAGCTGCTGAGAATACGGCGGTGAAGTCGGCGGCGTCTCGTCCAATTTCCCAGAGCGAGCATGAATATGAATCATCTGACGGTAAAACAAAAACACTCTTGAGTTCCCGTTCGCTAACGCGATCCGATGCCGGCGTCTTGGCAGCTTCTGCGCCGCCGGTCCCGATCCCACGCCCTCTGTGGACCATCTGAGGGCGGATCTCTAACAGGAGCGTACATCTGGGGACTCTGTACCTATTTTTCAAAACAGATTTTGGATATTTCCGACCTCGGCTATCGGGGGCCGAAGCGTCCTCTGGTCGGACGCCGCCTAGCGCCTCGCCGGCGTCCGCCATTGTGATAGCGACACGATAACGGGATCTTTGGTTGCCGTGCGTCTGAAGGTTCTCGGCCGTCCAGCTCAGGGTCGGCCTTTAGAACTCAGACTCTGATTTGGTTGAATTCTTTTGTTTGACACCTGAGCAAGGCTGAGACCGTGGATCCATACCTTTGCTGATCTACTGAGCGTTCTCTCCGAGAGAACGCAGTCCAGGAGTCGTGCCGGTCCAAGTACTTCAGAGTCCACAGTTGTTGTTTTGGTTGGATGCAGGAGCTCACCTGGATTTCACGGTTCCCACCGAGAGCAGCGTTCATCCCGTACTTTGACGGCGCGTTTGACGCCGCCTCTGTTTCTTCTGGCCGCGACACAGAAGTTCAGGGGGTCTCCTCAGGGGTCTCCTCAGGGGTCTCCTCAATAACTTGAATGGAATCATAACCACTTTGCGATTCTCTCAGTGACGACGCCGTCTTAACCCGGGCTTAGCGTTCGCCGAGAATCAGGACCCGCATGGCGTCTGCCGCCGGCTGCCTCGGCCTTGATGCCACCTTGGCATTCATTATTCAAATCCCTCCTCCTCCTCTTTTCATACATTTCCACAGCAAAGGAACGGCTCTGCCTCGGGAGGAGGCGGCGCTTCAAAACCAACAAACTCAGGAGAAGGAATCTGTCAAAGCTTTGGCTCTCTGGTTTCACATGAGGTCTGGAGATACCAGAGAAGTACCTCAGAGAAGTACCTTCTGAGATGAAGGTGACCGTTTGAATTGAATTCAAAACCCGATTCTTGTGTTCAATTAAGCAAATGATACAGAAGAATCACTAGTTATAAACTGTTTAGCTGATGCAGGGCAAGCAGTGGAGATGGATGGATGGATGGATGGATGGATGGATGGATGGATGGATGGATGGATGGATGGATGGATGGATGAACGGATGGATGGATGGATGGATGGTTTGATGGATGGATGAAGAATGGTTTGATGGATGGATGGATGGAAGGATGATGGATGGATGGATGGATGGATGGATGGATGATGGATGGATGGATGGATGAACAGATGGATGGATGGATGGAAGGATGATGGATGGATGGAAGAAAGGATGGTTTGATGGAAGGAAGGAAGAAAGGATGGTTTGATGAATTGATGGAAGGATGGAAGGATGGATGGATGGATGTGTTTTCTGTGTCTCCGTCCATGAAGTCTCAGCCACCGGGTTCGGATGAAGACATTTGACTAGAAAAGCCCAAAGATGTGATGCTTCATGTTATTATTTCTGATTCTTCCATCCTTATTTCTGAGAAGGAGTAAAGCTTGTGATTTGGCGCTGAATGTTCCTCAGCTGGTATTCTGGCATCCTGTTGTTGCCCCGGTGGTTCTGGATTATCCATAAAAGCACCGACAGTCTGGAGATTTTAAATAAACTCCTCACACACCCTTGAAACGCCTCCAGATGATAACGGTGTATTTAGATGTTAGCCGGGTCGCTAAGTCAGCGCGGGACGTCGCGCTCATTTTCCGTGCGTTTATTTCTTTTCGGTCGGCAAATAGAAGCGGTTTTCGGCGTGTCCTCGGCGGGCGGAGATACGGTCGTCTCCCATTGGCCGGCGGGAGGCGGGCGCCGACCCGGAGGCGGAGCCGCTGGAAGCCAGAGGCTCTCCGAGGAGGCGCCGCTCTGTCAACTGTAATAAATTGGCTGTTTATTGCCTTACAGGAAATTAAACGGCGGCCCGGGAAAAAAGGGCCGCGCCATTCAATTTAAGGTCCTGAGAGAAAGGAGGAGGTTTTCAGGAGCAGAAGGAGACACTTGGTGATTTCAAAAGGCAGTCATTGTTTCCCAGAGCTTTTATTCCCTGAATGTTGTTCTTTTCGGTCTTCGTCCGCTCATTAACGGTGGAGGTTGATCCAACTATCTCCTCACGGAGACGCCGAGGAAAACACACCGCCGGGGTGAATCCACGCCTCTCGGCAGGGATTCACCCCGCGACCCCTCGGGAGGAGGGAGAAGAAGTCCTATGGAGGGACGTGTCCTGATCACCAGGGGGTTTGCAGACGCTGGAGGTCTGGAGGAAGACCAGGCAGGAGGTGTGTGGATGGAGAGCGTTAGACGGACGAGGCGAGCCATGAAGGGGCGGCTCAGAGGACGAGAAGACCATGAAGAAGAAGAAGAAGAAGGTGGAGGAGCTGACGTGTTCTGGACTCTGGTTCCTGTCGCTGAGGACCATCACGCTCTGAACCTCAGGTCTTTTCTGGTCGCATCTCAGCAGATGCTCTGACTTCACGGTTCTCTTCAGTCAGCAGTCTGGAGCCGATACGTTCCTGCCTTCTTCTTCTTCTTCTTCTTCTCCTTCTTCTTCTTCTCCTTTGTGCTGCTCCCGTCTGAGTGGCCGATCATCTCCTTCCATCCAACCCACCATTTTGAAACCGTAAATCCCATCCATTCACCTCACACTCTTCCTTCAATGTCCTCCTCCTTCTTCTCCTTGAGCCTGCTTCCTCCAGGCTCCTCAGCCAATCACCTGCCTCCATCTAAGCCTCTCCTCTCACACAAACTCACTTCCTGTCCTCGTCCCTCCACCGTAAACCTCCTGAATCCATGTGAACATCTACCAATCTACCATGAGGTGTCCCTCTGACCCAAAGAGGAAGCTCCACATGTCCTGGGCGTCTCCAAAGCGGAGCCGTGTTGTTCAGAGGTTGCGTCCGACATTTGGTTATTCCAGAGCTTCATGGTGCTTCATGGTGTCCTCAGGGACTTCTTGTGATGTCCTTCTCATCGGGACGAAGACGCTACTTCCGTCCTCGATGAGAAGGAAGCGTCTGACGGGCGTGGCGGGTTTTAATATGTTTTCCCTCGGCGCCGCAGGCCCTGATCCCGGTTCCTCGCTAAACTAACAGATCATTTAACGCTTTGTTTAAAACACGAATTACATTTTAAGTGAGCGAGCTGAGAAGTTATTAAAATCTAAATCTGGAAATAATCTGGTTGCGGGAGCAAACTCCAGGGCCTGCTCTTCCGTTATCTCCGGCTCCTCAGCCTGCGCCGCAACGCCGTTTCACAATCGGGAGAATTCACCGGGACGTCAAAGAAGTCCTGGTCTTCATCTGGACGACGAGGGCCGACAGCCTGGTCTTCAGTGGACTGCAAGACCCGGAACACCCTTTTCTCGTATGCGAAGAATGTATCCAGAGATTTCTTGCGTCTGAGCGGCTTCTCGCTGAATTCTTGTCGATATCTTCTCGTTTTGGCACCCGGACTCGAGTTTCTTCGCTTAGAGATGTTTCAGCGCTCATCCCGGAGGCTTCCCGCTCAGGCCTCTCAGGTCCAGAAGATTCCTGGTATGTCCTCCAGGCTCCTCGCAGACCTTTAATCGTCCGGACGTGCGAAAGGCCTCGTGTCAACACCTGAAACCCCAAACATCTTTCCGACCAGAAGGCGGAGAAAAAAAAGTCGGTCAACCACGACGACCCCGTCTCCGATTTCAGCTCAAATTTCAGTTCCATCTGAAGGTCCTTCAGCGCCGCCCCGCTGGACGGACGAGGGCCGACGTCTGCCGCTAATCTGGTTCTCGGAGGACGACGACTCCCGCAGCCGCCGCTTCCTCTGCGTTTCGCTTCGGCGGGTCTGACCTATTTTTGTGGAAGCACCGGCTCAAACGCTGACGGGAAAGAGCGATAGTGACGGCCGGGAGGCAGGCGACGGGAAAGAACTTCATCTCTCGCCTCTTTCGGTGGCCGGTGACGTCTCCACATCGCATCAGAAGGTGACCGGCCCGTGTCCGGACGATGAAGCCGGCTATGTCAACGTGCGAGGCTGGATTCACGCATGTGTATGTAAATATAGCGGCGATACTCAGCGTCAGGGGAATTCATCTTCTCCAGAGGCGTCTGAGATCAAGGCCGTCGTTTGTCAGACTCTCGTGTTTCTGTGCGTTCGCTGCTTTCGGAAGCAAACCGCGGCGCCGGATCGAGAGTCCGGGTTTCTTCTGCGATCGGTAGACGCGTCTTCGCGGCCGGACTTGGAGCCGGAGCCGTTCAGAAGGTGAGGGTCATCGCGTCTGAAATCCTCCGCTCGCTAAATGTTTTCGGAGATGAAGCCAAAGCCACCGCGGGGCCGGCCGGCGTTGTGCTTTTCCAATCCGCTCTCGCGTTCATTTGCTCCTCTTTCTCACCCACTTTATTTTCCATTACCAGCCACCTTCTTTTATGCAATCCTTTTTATTTTCTGATCGTATTCTCTCTAGTTTTGTGCATTTTCTCATTTTCCCCCGTTCGTCTTTCCCTCCCTTCGTCCTTTCTCGCCATGATGAGAAAATGATTGCCTCTCCACGGGGGGGGGGGGGGGGGGGGGGTCCTCATCTACTTTATTACACAGGTGAAGGAAACGCAGGTTATTCCATCGCCGTCGCCGGGCGTCAGCAGACCAAAGCAGAAATAATAATTATTGCAATCCCCTTGTCTTTTTTTCTGTTTTTGTTTCTCTCGGATCGAATAAGAAGGCGGCCCGTCGCCCGCTTCGCACCCGCACTGCAGAAACGGCGAATTGAAAAGCGCCGCATGAATAAATATGACGCCAAATTTTTTTTTTTTTTTGCCTTCTCCTTGTCCAAGTTGCTCAGCGAGCGGTGGGACGGGAGGCGCCGAGGGCTTCGCCGCCCCCGACTCTCCCGACGCCAGATGTCTTGTTGACGATAGGCCACCGAGCCGCGGGAAGGAAGGGAGAACACAAACCTGCCGCCGTCGCCGTGCGAACCAGTCATTCGCGATTAGGATCTTAACCGGCGCGGTCTTAACATGGTGAGGCGTCCGTCGTAGAATCTGAATTTCGGTTTGCCTTTTTTCCCCAAAAAAGGAACGACTGTCAGATTCTAATCATCCGGATTTGAAAAAAAAAGGAAAGAGCGGTTACCGCTGGGAATGACGTGGCGCCGTAACGCGTTTGTCCGTCGACCTGTCGATCTTCAACCGCGCCTGAAAGGTTGACGGGAACAAGCTGTTCTTTGTGAATTGAATGAATAAACGAAAAAACAGGAAATGAGAAAAAATGGCACAGGTAGACTCGTGGAGATAGGCCGCCGCCGCCGCCGCCGCCGCCGGATGGATTGTTTGAAATAATAGTGTTTAGTCATCAGTCAGGTGCTTTGTGAAAGTGGGTAATATAAGCCCTGTAGTTCTCTGAGCACTATTCTAAGCGAGCCCTTCCACTTCTCTCCGCAGCTCCCACACTTGTGGGCTCTCACCGCCGCCTCGCACATTCATTCCTTCGGCCTCGCGGTCTTTCTTTGTCGCCGCAACGTTTCCGATCGCCCTCCGGGCAGAGGTCCGGTAATCGGCGCGCACGTCAAATAGATGTATCTTTATCCGGAGAAGGCTCGGCGGGAGGACGGAACCGAGAGTGTAATGAATTCCTTGAGCGCCGGGGCGGCGGCTTCTACATCTGACTGATGTTTATCCACCGGATGACGCCTGGCCCGGAGACGAGGCTCCGTGCACGCAAAGCAGACCGGCTGACGCGTCGCTCCCCGGACCTGATTGGCACACCTGCGCGCCGAGACGTATTGTGTGCAAATGTTTCTCACCGGAATTCTCCGGAGGCGTGTCGGAATGATTGACCTCGACTCCGAAAAAACAAGACGGGAATCCTCGTCGCCGGCGCTCCGTGAGCCCGGGTGTCTCGGCGGGCGTCCCGGCTCGCGGCCACGGGCCGAGCCGGGACGCGGGAGGCCGAACACCTTCGACACCCGACGCCGTTAAACCCCTTTCCCGCCCCGAGGGCAGGAAATAACCAGAAGTTGTGAAGGGAAACTGCGAGACACGTCCGATGTCAGTGTTTTCCGGCCGTGTCGGTCTGGCCTCAGGCCGCAACACTCAGCATTGTCGTACTTGGAGCGCAAAAGCAATATTTAAAATGGAATCATCCAGTGAGGGTTTCCTCCACTGCCTGCAAAGCTTATATTTGCGGCGAGCTCGGCCAGGCTTACGAATCGTCAAATCGCTCCTCTGTTGCCGTGGCGACGTGTCCCGGCGTCAAACCGTCGACGGCAGTGTTCAAGGTAGATGATCATCTGAGCCGCGATTCAAATGTGCCGCCGCAGCTTCGAGCGGCCGAGGCCGAGCTGCTCGCGCGGGCGTCGGCGGTTCCGTTCCCGTATCCTCCCGAAGCGGTGGACGGCGAGGTTAGCGACTCGCGCCGCCGCCGTTTGCGTGCCAACGGGTGAACGTGAGCCGCCGAAATAGGCTTTGACGGCGTTGAGGAGCCGCATGAGCGGAGGGCGTCCGGCGCGCAGCCTCCGGTGGAGGCCGGCGGTGCTCGAAGCCACCGGCCCGGGAGCACAAACACGCCGGAAGCCTCTGAAGTGCGTCGGTTCACTGTTTGCGACCGCGGAGCTGCAGAAGCACCGGGAGGCGTTTCGAACCGCATCGCGACCTCGCGATCGATCCCGGAGTTTCTCGCCCACCGTCTGGCTGTCGGAGTCGACTTCTGTTTGAAGAGAGAAAAGTCATAGGCCGAGGCAACCGTCGATAATGGGCTCCGGTCGCCGGTGACAGATAGCGTTCCAATAACTTCTCCCCGATTTAGCCCGGACCGACCGCCGGCACCGACGCAGAGCCCGGCGGAGCTTCGCCGCTCGAAAGCAAGCCTTCGCGGAGACGCTTTCTCGTACTTTCCGACTCCAAACGCGGCGGAAGCGCTCGTTCCGAAAACGCGGAATGAGTTTCGGTCGCCGCTGACTTGGGCGCGTGAGGGGTGTTTTAGGGTACGAGCGTTGGCGAGACCGGATAAAACGAGACGCCACGCTTCCTTCGGCTCCCTTTAAACTCTCATCTCCACTTGGAATGTAAATCCATAAATCAGTCCGAATCCTTGATCTGGGCGCCGATGCGGGCGCAGGTACGCTTTATCCGCCAACCTCGCGGGCAAACTCAAAGGATAGTCTTAATCATTAGCCTCCTGGCTGGATTAATACCGATGTAGAGTATTACCGTCCCGAAACTCAGATTAGAGCGAGAGGACGGTCGGCGTAATGAGGCGCCCGTCTAAGTGCACCTGTTATATCTTTTTTATCCATTCCACCCCTTTGACGAGGAGGGGGAAGAACAGAGGAGAAGAAAGGAAGAGATTCTTCCACGTCCCCGCTGACATTGCCAGGTGAGATGTATTGGATATTTATCCGACTCTGCCTCATTAATGAACACTCCAATTAGGGAAACCGCGACTAATCAAAGGAAATATAGGGAATGTACCGCCGCCCCCTTCCCTTTTAAAGTTTGCACTTGTCTCCCTTTCTTTTTCTAAACTCCGCTTTCTCTAATCTCGCCAGCCGGCGCCTCGGCCCCGTTCTACCTTTCATCACCATCCGCTCTGAAAAGTTTCCCGCGGCATCAGTCGGGCTTCGCATCCAAAGGCCCCGTCGTCATCGGCGAGTCCTCGCTCGCCGTCCCCCCGCCCTTCGCTCGCCGTCCCCCCGCCCTTCGCTCGCCGTCCGCTCCCTCCAACCAAAATGAGGACGTCTCGGAGACGTCGGGGTTTTTTTCTCCGCTTTTCCAAAGGCGGCGACGTCTGATTGGCGGGACCGAACCCACCTGAACCATCGTCGGCTCCTCTCGCTCTTCGGTTTCCTCCGAGTCGGTGTCTGTGGCGGAGCCGATACAAGCTGTTCTCCTTAGAGATGGCGGCGAAATACGAGGCTTTCGAACCCCTCGTCATTTAAATCGCGCACGTTTACACGCCTTCGCGATCCACTGGATAAGGATTCGGTCTCCTGCGGGAGAGAATCTGAAGACAGAGTGATTTCCGCCGTCTGAGGGAAGCCACCGGCAGTGTTTGGGATATAGAAAAAAAAAAGGGCGGAGTTTAGGACTTGCTGCGTGCCTTGAACGGCTCTGGTCCCGAGGCTCGTTCAAACTGATTTGCAGCGTTCCTCGCTCTCTTTTCGGTCAGAGATGAATGAACCGCCGTGTCAAAACAAAGAGTTCAGATGCACGGCGGGGTTTAAACGCCTGGCAGAGGAAGCTCTCCGGTGGCGTCACGGACGCTCTACGAAAACACGTCTGCGTTCAGTTTATCAATGAGCACTAATCATTCTAATCAGGGCTAAAGAGGCCGTCTCATTAACCGGCCGGTGAGCAACTTATCAATATCTCGTCTTCAAAGGCGAGGGTTAAAAGTGCAAAAAAAAATCTTCAAATAACTCTGAGTTGTACGGAGACACGGTGCCGCTAATGAGCCGCACATGATTATAGGTTCAATAATAAAATAGGCAAACATCAAACAGGTCTGGGAAGGGTTTCTCACCCCCGGCGTCGTCTTCGGAGCTCCTCCTCCCGTATCCGGACGCACATTCGGCCGGCTGGCCGGAGGACCCGGACCGCCGATGTAATTGAACGCGGCGTCTTCGGGTCGGCTCGCGCGCCATCCCCTCGGATCCTGGCGCGCAGCACGCCACCCATCAGAGGATGGCGGCGGCCGGCGCTATCGCGGTTAGCGACGCCTGACGGTTCATGATCGTTGTCCTTCTCGAGGTTGCACGTGTTTCCTTGCAGAGAGGAGGTGTGCTCTTCTTACATTAGCGCACAAACCCATTCACTTTGAAGCCCAAATGCCATCTTTTAAGCAAGTAATCGTTTTGACTTTAACTTTCTCACCCACACACACGCTCACACTTAGCGGGTTTCTGCCAGATGAAAGCGAAGGTAGTTGCTTGTCAGAAAGCGTTAATGTGAGCAAAGAGTAATGACGGCGCCGGCACGCCGAGGCGCCGGGCTGAGGGCCCACGAGCCGACGGCTGCTAGCATCTAGCAAAGGGTGCTACAAGAAAGGCGCGAGAAGGAGCTCCTAAGGTGCGTCGTGGGAAACGAGGCCGAGGCCGAGGTCGTCGTCGGCGGCGGCGGCGGCGGCGGACCGTTTCCCTATCGTGCCTGGTAAGTCACGGAAACGTCTTAGCGCCGCACACCTGCCGAGTCACAAAGCCACGCTTTAATTAAGACGGTTGCTGCCGTTCGCCATCCGCCGCCGTTCTCCCCGACGCGCCGTTCATCTGCGTTGCTAAGGCAACCTCTATCGACCAATTGCAGATTGGAAGCGGTGCAAATAGGTGACGCCGATTTTAGTTTCCGCTTGTCGCGCTGCAGTCTATTAACGCCGCCTCAAGGCTCCCACGCTTGAAGTAGCCACGTGCTGGTTATGCAGTTTAATTCCCCCCTTTGTTATTTCCTCGCTTTGAGGTTTTTCAGGTTTTTTTTTTCTGTGATAGAAGAGATGGCTCCACGCGCCGCTACATCTTTGTATTCCCGCTTTTTTTTTGAGAAAGCTGGTTGTAATAAACTGAAGAGGGTCAACCGGGCTCTTGATTTTTGTGAACATATCAGTAAAAAACTATTTGCTCGAACATATAGACGGGCCGGTTCCGCTTTACCGATTTATACGACGCGGCTAGATCATGTATGATCTCGTATGTTGCTGTTCCTCCGTGTGCGGTGGATGAACAAGCTCGCCGCCCGGCATCCTCGCCGGCTTTCTCTGGAACTCGGACTTTAACTGTCACGCCTCCCGGGCAAAAGAACCTCGGCGTGAGCTGTCGGATGCACAGAGGATGGCGGTGACCTCTGTGTTGAGAGACAAAACGACCTTTGTCCCGACAGAGGACGGCCACCTCTTCGGGTCAGGACTCCCTGGTCCACCGACACCTGGAGAACAAGGACCACGTCGCGTCGGATGCGGTTTCCTCTTCCGATAGCGTTTACATTTCTGAGTGCCGATTACCTTCCGGACGCCTTCGCACGGGTTCACGACAGCATGTTTGTTGTTGTTTATTGGTCACTGCGTATCTGGCCGGGCCGCAGGCGGCAAAGTCGGCATTTCAAGGTTCAACTTCGACGCGACCTTTCATCCGCGTGAGACGCCGGTCCGGGTTCCGTCCCGAGAAGGATCGGCTCCCGGACCCGCAGATCCGTCCGCGGACCTTGGTGACGCCCTCGAGAGCTCCGGCCAATGAGAACCAGAGAATCCCCTGGTTTTACTCGTTAGATGAACCACGACTCCCTGTCAAGATTCCAGTTCCTTCCTGTGCACCCCAAAGACGCGCACGTCGGCACGACCCCCTTCCGCCTCCTTTGCTGTACGACAACTCACTCATTACCGGCACAAACCCCCGCAGCTCAGGCCGATGCCACCCGGCCCAGCGCCGCGAGCCATTAGTTACACACCAGAAACTCCCCCCAGTCTGTTAGAACTGAAGAAGCCTCTGGGATGAAGAGGAGGAACGTCTTCAAGGAGAGAAACCCGGTCCAGTTGCCAAGATGAGATTAGACGACGATGTAACTCATGCGGAATGCGTACTCCCGCTTGGCTGGATATTACAGAAACTTGCGGGCACGAGTTGGACGGGGGGGGGACAGATTGCTGGAGAATAATCATACGAGCGCAGAGGAGCAGCCAGCTGATTGGCTTCTTATCTGTGTGGCATGAAGACGTTTCCGTGGCCAAGAACGCTGTCGAGTTGACATTTGTCACAGAGGGGCGTCTGCCGCCGCCGCCGCACAATCAGAAACGTTAGCTTAAGCCAAGAGGAATAACACCGCTCGAGGTCGTTTGCGATTCAAAGATGGCGGAAGGCCGGTCTCCTCTTACGTTCCCCGGACTCGGACGCCGCCGGTGCGCTCGTTTATTTATGATCCTGGCGAGGCGAAACCACCGGAGCCTTGGCACCGCGCTTCCTCTGGAGGCGCCCTGTCACAGCTACATATTTTTAATAGCTCATAACTCAAACCTCCCCGGCTCGACGTGCCGCGTCAGAAAGACGCCGGTTCTTCCGCCGCTCCGCTTTCTCCCGAGAACCCTCGGCTGTGTGTCACGTTGACCCTCGCGTCCTCAGACGCAAAGCAGAGCCCCAAAAAAACTCTTGGAGACGCGCCTCAACCGGCTGGAAACACAGCGACGCAAAGAGAGTGAAAATAAAAGTCCTGGTTCGGCGACACAGAAGTTAGACCCAAAATAATTTCCGCGCTACGTTCCAAAAGGACAGATGAATTCATTAAAGGCCTCCGGATCCTTCGCGAGAAGCCGGAACTGCGTTCTGGTTCCCGGAGCTGCGAGAACCAGAACAAAGTTCTTTCTGGCCGGGACGTTTCCCGCTGCGGGAGAAACTGCGGCTCAGAACTCCCGGATGTTCTCCCGCCCGGCCCGCCGCCGCCGCAAGCTGACAGAAGCGGCGGTGGCGTGGAGCTGCTGCGGCAAAGCGTCCGGCGCCGCTAACCCTCGTCCGTGCTGCGTTTGGCCTCTTCCCAGTCGGAGGTGAAGGTGAGGGCGTCTCCAGCGACGACACGCTCCCGTGTGGACGACGCACGGCCCTTCTGTCCGAGGGTAACTCGCCCTCTGCGTCGACAAACGCCTCACAAGATGTCCCGCCAAGGGTTTCCTACTTCATCCTTCCACACTTTGGGCCCGGAAGCTGCGTACGAGCTGCAGGCGAGCCTCGGCTGCGAGTCCGTCTGCGGACGTTCACCCGGGGCTCCGGGGCGGAGGAGCCTTTGCCGCCGCTCGTTTCTCTCCGTAAACATTTGAAATCTACCTTTTGGATTTTTCCAAAAATAATTTTTCAAAATAATTCATTTTTGAATTATGGCTATTTTAGATGTTTTACTCCTGAGGTCTTCTCGGGTCAACTCCAGCCTCCCCTGCTGGACCCGGGGGCTACAATTTGTGTGCTTCTTGTTTTTATTTTCATACGCAGCAATCAAGCACACACACACACACACACACACACCGTTAACCCCTTGACCTCCTTCTGAACCTCACCAGACCCCCTCACACACACACACACGCACACACACCGTCATTCACAACGTCCCCCTCTTCCTGTCTGCATCTCAGACATTTATACACATTTATACACCTGCTCTCGTCTAAATTTAATGAGAAAACGTCAAACGTCCCAAATAGAGGGTGTGAGATTAATATTGGTCGTTTGGGGATGATTTATGCGGCGCATGTTTGCAAAAGTAGCACGCGCTACAGGGGAAGCGGGACCATTTCCTTTTCACTTTGGGTGAGGTTGTGAGGCGGCCGGTGTCCGCCGAGTCGCTTTATCGCCGCCGTCAAGGTCTGTCGTCTCTCGCCGCTTTCAAAGTCGGTCTTTCAAGTCCGGTTTTCTCCCCGTTGCCTCGGCGGCGGCGGCGGCGGCGGCCATCACGGGGGAAACACGCCGGGAGAGGCAAAAAAGACAGCCGGAAAAAAAAAAAATGAAGTGCATTGCAGAATGATCGGGCTTCTAAGTGAAGGCAAGGCTGGAGAAACTCTTAGGTGCTTTCAAATAAAATGTGGAGGAAGCTATAATCATTTATTAGGGAGGAAGAAAAAACAAGGCCATCCTGGACTGCAGTGAAAGAGTCTGCAAAGAGCTCCCAGTCATTTAGTTCCTGAGATAAAAGCTGGAAATGCGGTGCTTCGTCAGGTGCACTCCACCGCCTTCCTTCCCCGGAGGCCCCGCCGCGAAGGTCCCGGCCCGGGGAGGAGCCGGAACCAGGTCCGGCCAGAACCGGGTCCGGCTGGACAGCAGACGGACCCACGGCCTGTGGTATTTGTTTGCGTTTTGGAAGAAATCCACACATCTGAAGGTCGGCGTCGTCTTCACGCCGACCCCTCGCTGCTCCCGGTGGTCCGGTCAGAAGATCGCCGTGGGAACGGAGGAACGACACCTCTGAAAATGGAAAGGCGATGACGGCGGCGAGTGTTTGGAAGCAGCCGATGAGGCCGATACACCGGCGGGAATCATCCGGACGAGCGGCTCGGCGGCCGTGGGCTTCATCAGAAGGGACTGTGACAGGCCTCCAATGAACCTGTCCAAGGGGAGGAGAGCTGGAATCATCTCCAGGTTATTGAAGAGGGAGGAAAACGCAATAACAAGTGGCGGCGCAGGCGTGCTCTGAGCGTCGCAGGAGGTAACAGGAAACAAGGTTCCCTTATTATCAGATCATGTCTGCGTGACTGACAGCCGCGATACAGTCGCACCGCAGGAGGAGGAGGAGGAGGAGGAGGAGGCACCCAGGACCTCCGATGCATGGGTAGTTTACGGGCTGGATGAGCGGCGTGATTTGTCGAACAACAGAAGGTAAAGATGGCGGCGTCGCCAGCCGGAGTTGGGTCGGCCTCGGCACAAACTCTGGGTCCGAACCGCCGCAGAATCACTCACGCGAGCAAATAACCTTCCGGTGCGAACGTGTGACGAGGCGCGATTTCTGTCGACGCCTCATCGCTCTGATTCAAACCGTCATCCTCACAGATCCCTTTCCTTTACAACGTTATAAAACACACATGATGGGTTCATCTCATCCAAAATGGATTGTTTGTATCCATAATGACCCCGGCCCTCGGCCAGTGACGGCCGGGAAGGGCTGAGGGGAAGACATACCGACGCCGGGTGGTCCCGGGGTTTTCCATTTCGGCGAGTGTGTTTGTTCTCTTCAGTCGGCATCGTGAGACGTTTGAGCGAGTGCTTTTTGGATCTGCGGGTAGAAACGGAACGTTGGCTCTCAGTCTGACAAGAAAGAACTTGCTCGATGATTGTAAACTTTAGAGAAATCCTCCGGATTCCCATCGGGAGCCTTGAGCCCACGGGGCTCCTCCCACCTTCTGAAAACACACAAGAGGTTGAACGGAAACGTTGAGAAACGTGTGAGTGAGATGCCGGAGATGTTGCCGCCGATGGATTTGAAATTCTACGGATTCTCCCGTCGGCTCGCTTCATTCATCATCTGGTCGGACGGCGCTCCCCGGGTGAAAAGCTACTCGCAAAGTTCAGCCATCTTCCCGAGCGGAAGCCTCTGACGTGACTCGTGGAGACACGTTCGTTTTTAGTGAGGTCACATGGCACGGAGACGAGCGCCCGTCCCACCGGCTGCTTATCACCGTGACACCGCCGCCTTCCGCTTGACAAGAACGCTGTCAAGATGATTCCGTCCGAGTTGAGGCGCCGCGCAGAGGGACGGCTGCCGCGTACCTTAAAATCCCGCGTTTTCGACGTTTTGTCCGGGAGGCTCCCGGCTCGTCTTCGGCGCGGCGTTCCACGTGACTCCTCCCTCAGGAATCAGACGTATGACATGTCTGAGACGCAAAACTAAACCAGTTCGGCTGGAAACTGACACGAAAATTCTTTAAACCGCCGTCGGTAAGCAGGAATGGATCCATCCGAGGTCTGAACCGCACGCTCTGCGCTCAGGGTTGTGGGCGGACCAGAAGCCGGGGTCACCCGTCCAGACGGACGCCTACAAGCGGCCAGATTGGGCCACTTGACGACCAATTTGCGTTTGCCGCTCCCGAGCTTGCGCGATGATTCGCCGGCTCTGCGTTGCCGAAGGACATTTTGGGTGTTTTCCGGTCACAGGTCGATTGTAAAGGTTACGACGGCCGTCACCGTGAAGGCCGGGGACTCGACCGTCCATCACTGAGGCACAGCTGTTGGAGACCCTTGTCTCTTGCGCTGAAATGGCGGCTGTCCTTTCGGACGTGGCCTTTGAAAATGACACTTTTAAGACGTCTGCTTCCGTGAAGGAGAGGACGGTGAGGGATAGATATAAATAGTCCGGTTAGCGCTCGGCTTTGAAGCAGCCTTATGACACGGGTTTTGTCTCAGCAGGAGTGGTTAATGGACTCCGTCTGCCGCAGGAGTGTCACTCATGGACCTTTTCAGTCTCTGACAATACTTTTAATCCATGGCTGAGGAGCATAAAGCGCATGTCTCGTGCATGTTACTTTTGCAGGCATGCATGGGCTGCTATTCAGCGGATTTGAATTGCAAGACCGGGGTAATGAGCTGCCATTTAGTTGAATTAATGACTCAAAATGAGCAACAATAGCAAAAACAGCAACACCTGGGTTTTGGAAAGCGTGCTGCCAGATGAGGTCCCGGTAATCCTACAGAATATCCCAAGAATCGCGAACAAGATTCCACCTGGGTAGCAAATGCACGGAAAGCAGTCAACCAGCACCTTGCGGAGATGTAACCTCCTGGGTAATCAGGCGCTGACTGTGTAAATGTAATTCCAGAAGAATATATTGTGAAATTACTGCACAGGATTGTGGTTTCTGCCCACGTCAGATCTCCAGGTGAAAACTTGAAAGTTATCAGCATTAATAATCTGGTGCGCCGAATGTGGTGCCGGATTAATACCGAAGTAATGAGACGGAAAGAAGCGAGCCGAAGGCGGCGGTAGATTATCTCCACGGATGGCGACGGCAGCAAAACAGGGAAAAGAGCTAATCCAGCAGCGTTGTTGCGGGGAAAGTGCCTCGCTGGCGCACCAGTAGCTGTCAGCCGTCACAAACACCGGCGAAGATCGTGACCCAGAAACAAAGATGCTCAATGTGCTCTACCTCAAAAACCCCGGCTCCGGTCTTTCCTGTTCCGAATGCGCGATCGCTGTCGGAAAAGACGAGGCGGAGGATCTTAGATCCCGGACCCCGGAGAGGTGGCGACCCGGTGCTTTGAACGATCAACCGAATCCGGGTCCGGTGGCGGAAGCGCTAACTTGTGCCGCGACTGTCAACTAATAAAAGATGGTCTTTTACCCCGGTGGTGCCGCCGAGCGCGGAGATTCTTCCGGCGTCTTAACTGAAGCTTCTCCGAAGCCCGGTGCCATTAACCTGATCGATGTGACGACTTCTCCGCAACCTTTGAAAAGGAAGGAGGTTATTCTTTTGGCTAGCCGGCTTTTCGACGGGTGGTTGATCTATAACAGTTTTAACCAATCAGTCACCTGACTAAATAAAAGAGGGAGGTAATGAATGAGGTTCCCCCCTCCTCACATGGCAGCGGCTCCCGGGATCTGCCGGGTTTACGTCCAGAAACAAATCATCGACCGTTTTCCCAAAGATTGCTAACATGCGAGGCAATCGACGCCAGAAGTACCGTCTCCGATCGACCGATCGGGCCGCGTTCTGTCCGTTAGCCGGTGCTACCCGGGTTGACTCCGGCTGTTTGAAATCCTGTGGAGGGGAAAAAATATCATTAATCTCTGGACGATATCAGCACGTACGGGTAAACTTGTCAAACATGTGGTAGCTAAACGCAGAACAGCTACTGGACTGTAAAGTCCCGAGTCCTCCATGACTCCAGCTTTGCACTTTGGTGCGTTTCTTATCGGTAACTCTTAAGGTTAATCACTGTTTGTGGTTTGTAACTACTTGTTGCATTTATGTTGGCTTGAGTTCATCGGATATTGGAAGTCATACATCAGGTCCGGAGACGGTGGGTCCACTGTGAGAGACCTGTCGGTCTATGGATTCATCAACCCCGTGTTTTGGTGACATTCATAATTTATACCGCTTATCCTGCGCTCGTGATTGCAGGGAGCCGATCCCGGCTAATGTGGCGAGAGACGGGTATGACCCCGGACCATCCCATAATGATCTCTGGACTAAGGAACCATCGGTCATCGCGGCTCGCTTCTGCAAAATTCAAGCCGAGGTTGGCCTCGTATCGGTTCTCTCAGAATTCATAAAAGTGACCCTGCGTTAGACTTCCAGTGCATCCTGTCCTGTTTCTCCAACCCCATTGGTCGCATTTCTCTTTGCCATCAGGGCTCATCGGAGCCTGGTTAGTGGTCAACCAAATGCAGCGAGAGTTCCCGCGGACTCCGGTTCTCGGGAGTTAAAGCGTATAGTGAAGCTGCCCTGACGCTACGAGGCCGATGTTAACGGCAAGCTAAACGAATCCTCTACCCGACTCATATCGGACCCCAAGTTTATCTGGCGGACGAAAGGTCAGGGGTTTATGTTTACACCGTTTACTAATAGCCTTTTAAACAAGGCCCTAGAGCGCAGGACATGTA
The DNA here is from genome assembly GCF_037954325.1 of Fistularia commersonii. Lineage (NCBI taxonomy): Eukaryota > Metazoa > Chordata > Actinopteri > Syngnathiformes > Fistulariidae > Fistularia > Fistularia commersonii. The sequence goes on from NC_141317.1 coordinate 10,525,708, forward strand.
CTCTCGGAGGCTCCGGCGGTCTGTGGCTCGACACTCGTTCGGTTATTCCCCGTGCCTGTGGGTGCGCAGACTCACAATAAATATGTTCTCCCAGAAAGGATCATCACTGTGATGGTAATCAGTGAAGTCATTTATTTCCCTGAGCCAGCTGGAGGCTGGAGCAGGAGCAGCACTTTGATAGCGCTCTCCGTCAGGATATTAATTGCCCGGTTATGTCCCTCTGTTATCAATCTTAACCAATCACACGTTATTAAATAAAGATACAACTGGCCACTGACACACACACACTCGCTTTATCTCACACACACACACACACACGCACACACACATCAGTGCGCTTCATTATGAACATCTGCCGGAGAGGACTGCACTGCTCCGCTCTGCACCAATGAGTTTTCAGGGGGCGTTCGGAGTTTCCGAACGTGATCCTTTTTATTCTTTTTAGTGGATCAGATTGGGCTTCTTCCCGCGTGCCGCCGGGTGAAAGACGAGCGGAGAGGGCGGCGCTTTCAGGTGCTGTAAAAATCAAGCAGAGGGACCTTTGGCTGAAAAGTGGATCCTCAATGCAAGTCATTTTCAGGCCAGTAATTGAGCAAACACAGCTGCAGGGACCATCCAGTTATCCTGAGTAGGCGTAATTTATTATGACTCTGCTTTTTCTATTAAACTCTTGGTAAAAAGGTCACTACATGGCAGTTGTCACAGTTGTTTTGAGTGTTTGTTTGGCTTTTTAAACTTCAAACGCCGCCGGAAACGACGAAGACGGTCCCGGACGTGTTTTTTGTTTTTTTTTCTTTTAATTTTTTTCAAAAGCATATTTAAAAGCGTCGTCTCCTTGTTTTCCTCTGGGTTATGTAAAGCTAATTCACGGTGTTCCTCGGAATCGAGTAAACGGCTTAATTAATTCGTTTGCGTTTCGTTTTCGGCGCCTCGTGCAAATGTTGGTTCGCGGAGCACTTTGAGCTCGGAGACAAAGTTAAAACATATAAAAATCTACATATTTTCAAGTTTCGTTTCAGTTCGTCGACTCCTCCGACGGAAGGCCGGAAGAAAGTGGGGCAGAAATATGACAGAAAAAGTTGAAGAGGTTCTCATCATTATCAGTGAAATGATTTCACTCGATGTTTCAAATAGCCTTTGAGCGCAGACGAAATTGAATGCCGGGTTCAAATTAATTGCCTTTGTGGTGTTATCGTCCTCCCACAGAATGGCTTTCATCAAAATCATTATCTAATGGCTGAAAAATTCTGGTTAAGGCTTGCACAGCCAGCAACAACTTACTCATTCTTTTTCATGGAGGCTTAAATGACCCACATCCATTTTCCTCCCACACCCTTGCTTCCTCACTGGCACTGCAGTTAACATAATGCTGCAGCACATTACCGGGCAGAGCCGTGACGGCCCAAAGGGAAGGAGCGGATTTGCACCGAAGAGCGACATCCGGGTTCATCCGTCAATGAGGTGACCCGTCCCCTCGTCCCCTCGTCCCCTCGTCCCCTCGCCTCCTCGCCCCTTTGCCTCCTCGCCCCTTTGCCCCTTCGTCCCCTCGCAACTTTGTCCCCTTGCCCCTTTGCCCCTTCGCCTCCTCGCCCCCTCGTGTCCATGAAGAAGGCGGTGCTTGGTGCCTCGTCGGAGCCATTTAGACCCGACACCCGCCTTTGACCGGAGCCTCGGCGAGACAAGATGTCCGAGGTCGTCTGATGTCGCCCCTTTGCTGGTCCGAGCACTCGGACCGCTGACTCGTACCGCTGTGACTCGAGCACCGTGTTGCTAATTGACCCGGCGATGACGCCGGCAGACACCTTCACAAACTTTCGGACAAACTTCACAGAAATCCACTGGTTTGATAGAGCGGGTCATCCTGGCACATGTTCAGGTCCTTCTGGACTCGGGACGGCACGAGGAGAACGCCGCCGGCCAGCGGCGAGGCTTGCCGGAGAAGCGGCGCGGAGCTCAAGATGGAGGCGGGAGCACGTTGGGAATCGGATCCGAGCCCCTCGGCCGTGCCGACGGGTGAGGTTGGTCAGGAGTCTACGTGGACGGCGATGTTTTTTGGCCCGATGTGGAGAGGTGGAGGTGTGACCTGGGAAGGAGAGGAACCAAGGTTAGCGCAGCGAGTATGTACACGAGAGGAGATGAAGGTGGAGGATTTGAAGTAGCGAGGGTCAGCTGAGGGTTTGGAGAAGAGGAAGAGCAAGTACGTGGGAGAGGATGGAGAAAAGAGTCCGGAGTCATGCGAGAGTAGCGGCCTGAACGAAAGGAAAGGTGGAGACGGAATTGAGGTCGTCCGTGTTTGGAGACTCTGAGGAGAAGACAGGAGGGGAAGCTGGAGGCGGCAGAGATGGAGATGCGGAGGTTCCTCTCTGGCAGGGAGGAGGAGGGAGAGGATCAGGAACGTAGTCCATCAGAGGGACGGCACGCGGTGGATGTTTCCGGAGATAAAGGAGGACCGAGATGGTTTCGACATGGACTGAGGAGCGTGAAGATCCGGGTGGAAGGTTTGAACTGCCACCGCAGGCAGGAGATCTAGAGGAAGATTCTGTTTGGATGGATGGATGGATGGATGGAATGAGGGCAGGATGTGAGTGATAGAAGAAGATGCCGAGGAGAGGGTTAGATGTCTGCAGATGATTGGCTGTGGCGGCCGCTGAGGGAAGGAGAAGAAGAATTTACCGCAAACTTATGCTAGCCGCCGTGCAGAAAATGTTCGGAAGGCGCCGGCGACATTCGGCTGTTTTTTCCCCGCCGAGCCGAGGACGATCCTCCCTCCCTCGAGCGGCACGACACCGTGACCCGAGAGGGGCAGCGACGCTCTGAAGATGGGACAAAATGAGGGTGCGAGATCGGCCAGCGAAGACCTTGTTATTTCACTCGCTTAAAATCCTAATCACCGGGGACCTCGTTTAAGGATCGCTAAAGCTCCATTCGCCAGAACCTCAGGCACATTAAGCCGGTATCACGGTAATGGACATCACGCCTCTGCTTTGAAAAGTCACCAGATATACCAGCTTAAAGGAGGCTTTTAAGAAAATTGCATCTCTCAGGAATTTACCTCGTGAAAAGGAGAAAAGATGAGTTTGAGCGTGAGGTCGGGGGCCGGGAAGGGGAAGGGAAGGAAGACCGGGCCGGTTTTGTCAAGTCCTCCGTAGCTTCGACCCGTGGCGTCTCCTGTTCCTGACTGATTCAGACAATGTGACGCCGGGCATTATTCTCCCGCTGTCATCGGTAGACTAATGAGATGGCACGAGTCCCGCCAACGGCTCATTGGTTTGATGCACGTTACTGTCCGCCGGTGTTTCTCCAGCCCGTCACGGATCCACCTGCACGGGACATCCTGATGAATAACCGAGCGGCGCCGTCGTCGGGAGTGATTCTCCTCCATCCGACCGTCACCGATACTTTCATTTATAGAAGCGAGCTTCCTTTAAACTTATTTCTTTGCAGATACACTGGTGTGGAGCACGGACCGAGGCGCGGCGCCCGCTGTTGCAGAGTAGCCTAGCTTGTTCGGACCAGAGTGCAGCAGGGTTGAATCTTCAATCTTTGTAGTTACTGCTGACGGTTAGGACAATTCATATCTCATCGTATTTCTGGTTCTTCCTCCTTTCTACTGTTATCTGTTGCTGTTGTGTTTGTCGCTTGAAACTCTGGCACAACAATTTCCTTCGGGATTAATGAAGTCGTTCTCATCTCTCGTTGTTGCAAAAAGTAGAGTTTGTGCGCGGCCGGCGGGTCGTCGATGATCCTCCGAACGAGCTCCTCGGTACAGGATGCACGTTCTCCGTTCTCCGTGGACACCGCGGCGAGCGCGGAGGGGTTCGACCCCCGGAGACGACGGCGTCCTCGGCCCCGGGAGCGAGTCCTCTGGGGCCGAGGACGGGTTCCCGGCAGGAAAAGTCCGGTCCTTGTAAAAACACAATCCCGTCTCGTGACGATCGGCTCGCGGCCCGAAGCGTAGCCGTGATCTGTCGTGGTGTTTGTAGGAACGGCCGCTGCATCACCTCCTCTGTCTCTCCACGCTTCGTTCTAACAGATTAAACCGACGCCGTCTTTTTTCCAGAGTAGCGTATCATCGCGGAGGAATATCTCGCCTCCGGGGTTCTCCGTCAGAAGAGGATCTTCCCCCAGGCTCCATTTCACTTCCCTCTTACTCTTCATATATGTTTGACTGGTTTTGCTCGGCGGCACCGAAAGCGCTCCAAACCATCTCAATTACCTTCAAACAATGCAGGACTGCATCTAGCACGCTTGGCTCCTGTGATTTTGCACTTTCAGCGGCGCTTAGAGGTGCAGATGAAGGCAGGAGGCCGTCAGGGATCTGATCTCAGCCTCTTCTGCTTTGCCGCGCTGACGGAGAGGCTGACGGATGAGGTTGCGGGATGATGGATGCAGATGATTCGGGGATCCAGGATGAGAGCGCGGAGAATCTGGGGAGGCGACCTGGAAAGGAGAGGGATGAAGGTCAGCTGCAGAAAGACACAGTCCATGCCTGCGAATGAGAGGAACCCGGGTGGAATGTTGAGGCCGCCGGGAGCGGAGATGAAGAAGGAGGAGGATTTTAAGCATGGAGGTCAGCGGAGGGAGGAGAAGAGGTGGAGAAAGGAGCGCAAGAAGGTCGGGGCCGTTAAGCGGTAGAAGCAAGAATCCCGTCGAGCGGATCTTCTCATCCAGTTAAAAACAAGCAACCTTTGATTTTTCACTTCCCCAGAATTTTGAGGAAAACTCAGTTCCTCTCAGAGGAAGGCAGAATCTTTCCGAAACATCGTTCGTGCAAGATCTGAAACTCACATCGGGGCTTTTCTCCAAGAATGTTCCGCTTGAAGGAGCGTTTTGGTCTGTTAGTTGGAGGAGGCCATCATGGACACCATCTGACTTCCTAGGTGAGCGTGGGAAGGAGGTGATTATCAGGCCGCGGTCCTGACATGACCGTCCACCAACATCTAGCCTCCTTCTTCTTCTTCTTCTTCTTCTTCTCCTTGTCCTTCTCCTTTTCCTTCTTCTTCTTCTTCTTCTTCTTCTTTTTCTTCTTCTTCTCCTTCTTCTCCTCCTTCTTCTTCTTCTTCTCCTTCTCTTTCTTCTCCTTCTCCTTCTTCTTCCTCTTCTTGCTCTTCTTCCTCTTCCTTCTCCTTCTTCTTCTTCTTCTTCTTCTTCCTCTTCTTCCTCTTCCTTCTCCTTCTTCTTCTTCTTCTTCTTCTTCTTCCTCTCCTTCTTCTTCTTCTTCTTCTTCTTCCTCTCCTTCTTCTTCTCCTTCTTCCTCTTCTTCTTCTCCTTCTTCTCCTTCCACCAGGCCCCTCCTGGGGCCACAGCCAATCATCTGCTTCCATCCAACCCTCTCCTCTCACACCAACCCGTCCTCATCCCAGCATCCATAAACCCCCTCCCTGGTCTTCTTCTGGACCTCCAACATGAGCGGATCTCCTCCACCGCCCCGCTGTCCACGTTCAACTATCTCAATGTGACTTCCTTCCGCCGGACCGTGGGTCGGGTGCCGTCCCCCCGCTGGACTCCTTCCACCGCTCTCCGTCCTCGTCCTCCCAAAGAGAACCTCCATACATCATCTTCATCTCGGCGTCCTCCAGCTCCGGTTCCAACCACCTTGCACATGTTCTCCTCTTCTCCTCTCTCTCTCCATGGCTCTGGGCTGTTGACCCTGGATCCTTCAAATCCCCCTCCTTCTTTATCTGCGCTCCCATGTAGTCTCTCTCTCCTCTAAAGAATATTTGAAAGTTGCTATCTGACGCCGCCTTGTTTTGCACTGAATAAATCATATTATGACAAGGTTCTGCAGCGTTCTACGGCCGCCTCAGATCTCAGCCTCTCTTAGATTTATGCTATTTACATCCGACTGGAAGAGCCGTTATCGGCTCTGACCGGAGCAGAGGAGAAACAAACACCCGATTCGGCCTCGATTGCGTTTTGCAATTTTAAGAACTCTTGGCCCTGAATCTGATTTTCTTTTTTTTTTTTAATTTTCCCAGCAAGGAGAATGTTTTCATCTGAGAAACTTCCCAGCGGTGAGACCGGGATGCTTCTCAGGAGTCGCACTCTTCTCTCTTGGGTTGTGAAAAATGAATACCTTCTAATTTCATACAACGCTTTGGATGATTTTCTAAATCAGCCATGGGTCGGTGTCGGCCCGGCCCGGAGCGGCTCGGCCCGAGGTATTTCAGATCCATATCAAACAATATGTGCCATTTAGACTTTAATAACATTTTGCAAGATCAAAACTATGCATCCATCGATTTATTTATTCTCTAAATCCTGCAGTAATTGTGATGGCGATGGGGGGGCGGAGCCTATGATTGGGCGAGAGGTGCGGTTCCTCTCAGGACGGTCCTTCACAATTCACCCTCTCGCTCACCTTCTGGGTCTCACGTCCGAACCGGCCGGGGTCTCCGGCGAACCTCCCGTTTGGACCACGGGAGGAACCCGAGGAACCCCATGCAGACACAGGACATCCTCCTGTGGGAATCCGACCGCGGACCTTCTCGCTGTCGGGCCGAAGGTCTCCACGCCGCACCGGAGTTGCCCCGAAACTATAAATCCCCGAACCGAATAGCAGATAGAACGCTAGCCGGCGTCCCACGTAGAAAATATGAATCTGTGTAGTTTGTGGGGAAAAACATGGGAGGGACGCCAGCAGAGGTGTGAGGTCATCGGAGTGCTGCTACGGCTAATCGCAGGATTAAAAGATTTGCCAATTAGAAGCTCCACTGGCTAAAGACTGTAGGTCTGCGAGCCACGTGACGGCGTCGTCTCTGATAGACTGTGAATAGCTTACTGACTGTAAGCTCCTGCCGAGGCAAAGCAATTACTAGCATTTGACTTTGGCTTATTGTTTTGCCATTCTTTGGGATGCGCCGGCGTGGAGCGAGCAGGAGAAGGAGGCCCAAATACAAGCGCTTGCTCTCAGAAGCGCAGGGAGGCGGCCCACCGTCCAGGGTGGACCTCTTCTATCGGCCCGTGACCATTGGGACGCCGGGGCTCAGGATTCCTCCGGCCACTTCCCACGTGATCAATGGTCGGACGTTATTCCACGTTCAGGAACGGCGCCTTTATTTTGCCGCTAGCAGGACGAAGCGATGCTATAAATATATATATACATATATAATGTGTGGCGCCATTTTCATCGCACCTTCTCCCCGGCTTTATCTCAGCAGTGGACCCGATACAGAATATGTAAATGGGATACAGTGCCATACGTTATCCGTGACACTCCGAAGTGGGTGTTGCTCAGTCTCCTGCAGCTCATCTCCAGGCTAGATATGGTCCTTGGATCCCGCGGTCGTGGAAAGGAGGGCAAAGGGAGGCAGAGTGAGAGAGAGAGAGGCAGGAAATGGGAACAGGGCGGTATTTCAGCTCGGGATGCCCAGTCAGACTTCGGGGAGGTAATTAATTAACAACAACAACAAAAGTGTCCAGGCGGAGACCTCCAGGGGAACCCTATGCTTCCTCAGATCTCCGTCCAGGAATCGGACGGCTGGATTTATGTGGAGCACGGAAGCCGTCCAGAAAGTCGCCTGGAGCGTGCGTCGTCGATCGGCGAAAAAGCGAAACCGAGAAAATCCGCCGGTCCGATCCGATCCGTTCGCTCGGCGACGCAGATCCCGAAAGCAAAACCGGTCTTCCTTTGGAATCGGGACGAGGCTTCCGCCGTTGCTGGATCGGACCGCCGTTTACCTCGAATCGTTTCCTCGACCTTCTCTGTAATCTCAGCCTTCTCGACCACGGCGCCCGGATCCTCGCCGGCCATCTGACACGGGGAGCGCGTTAGCTTAGCGCCTCGGAGGTCCACGTGGAGGCTGGCGACCCTCTGAGGGCTACGAGAAACCGGTCCGACTCCGCCTCCGTCCCGGCGGCCGAGAGCCGAACCCTTCGTTATCTCGCGTGGCGAGAGGAAAAAAACAAAACTCCCATAAAAACAGGAAAGCGCCGAAGCCGAATGTCTATCGGGCTTTGGTTCCAGACAAAAGAAGGGAAAAAACGCAACAACCTCAAACTGTAATATAAGCTGGATAGAGAGAACTTGATGAGGTCTATTTGACACAAAAGGAGAGCGAGTGCAGTCACTGATAAAGCCTCGGCTCGTGCCGTCCATTGATGCCTGACCAGCTCTGCAAAATAACAAATCCCCTCTTTCTCGGGCTGCACGCTGAGAACCTGTCAGCCGCTATCTCCTAAACTCAGGGCCGGCTGGCGGCGGCGGCGGCGGCGATAGAGGCCGCCGCCCGGTGCATAAAATGTCAGGACGGCGGCACGAGAGAATTACTTATACGGTCATTTCGCACGGAGGACTCGGCCGTCCCGCAAACAGGCTTTTAATTAAAGGAACCGCCCGCCCTCGACTGCCGCTCAAATATGACAACACGGTGGAGCGAAGGCCGCCCTCGGCGACGGCGTGATAAGCCGTGCGCGCCGTCCTCCGCGAGGAACCCGACGGCCGGCGGCCCAGAAACGCGTCGGCGCCGACGCCGGGACGTCCTCAGAGCCCAGAGACTCCTGAGCTTTCCCCTTCTCGTCCGCACGCTCGCCGCTGAATCCCCTGCGTCTTGTGGCCCGTCGGAGGAACCGCGGGGATCCGACCGGGGAGCTTCCGGAAGCTCTAACGACCAGGTCTCGGTCTTTCTACCCAAATATGTTTGTGTCCCCTCCCGTCTGGTCTTCGGGGTTCCGCGCGTCCTTGTATTTTTAATGGGAAAAATGAATAACACTGCAAGTATAATGTCAGCAGGATCCCTGGAGGTGCGCAGCTACAACACAACATGTTTTCAAATGGACCGCTGTCACTTCCCCGTTATGTATGCTCGGAGCAGGGCTTTAATTTGCAGCGCCCGCCGGGTAATAAACACAAATGGATCACTCGGAAGAAAAAAAGCAAGTTTTAAATATGAGGGCCGGAACATTCGGGGCGGCTCTGACGCGAAACAAAAATAAATTCCCCGGCGGAGCGGGACCACACGGAGACCCCGGCCCGCGGTGACGGATTTACCGAGGTCGCGCACAGGAGGCGCGGCGCTGATCAAGAGCCGGCGAAATCCTTTAACGTGTTTCCCCCATCATGCATGCATTGTATGCTAAGAGGACGCGGCCACGGCTGTTTTATTAGCTCCCTCAAACTCAATTTCCATTTAATTTGTGAGCTGGCTTCCCGAGTCTGTGCCTGGCAGCCAGAGGTATAAATCTGGCCTTATCTGGCCCCTGCACGCACAGTTCATATCCACACACCCTGTACCAACAACAGATCTATAATTCATCGCCAAGCACACCCACGTTATTGGCTGCCCATGTATTAGAAAATACAACGCGGGGAAAAGAATCCAATGCGGTGTCATCCAAACGGTTCAGAAGGCGAGAGGGTCGCGTTTCCTCTCCCGGGAGACGAACCACGTGACGCGAGCCGCACATGAAAGACGGCGAATTCAGGGGATCAAACTTTTTACATTTATATTCTGCCGGCTGGCTTCTTGCGTCGCCCTGCCAAGAGGCGCAGGGCCGGGGGGGTTAACGTCAATGTGACCCCGCAGGTGAGGCAATGCTCTGCCTGACTGATGGGAAATTATTCCTCCAATTAGGCTAATTGGATGAGACAGGTCAGGTCATATAAGCGAGTGAATTAAGTGGAATAAACACAAGGAACGTGGCTAAAGTGTCTCGAGGAACGGCTTTGGGAGGATGAATCTCATTAAAAGTGGATTCTTTTCCCATCGGCCCGTCCAGCCCTTCAGCGCCGGACGCTATATTCCAAACTATCCATCTACGTATCGCTCATCTCCACCTGGGCTGTCAAACTCGTTCTCTCGGAGGCTCACATCAGCATAACGCCCGCCCGCAACGGGCCACATACATGGAATTACTCCTGAATCTTAAATAACTCTGAATTTATGACCCGTTCACATCCAAAATGTTACATATGCATTCCCATCTTTCTTGAAACAGCCTTCATCTGCATCGGCTTTTCTCTCACTGGACATTCAGGGATGGTTTGTGTATCTCACATCCACACTGATGCGGATGCTCTGCGATCTAACGGCAGGTTGCCGTCACCTCGCGTGGAACGTGATCGGCATGCATTGTGGGCAATGTAGTTTATGGCCAATGCACGCGTTTGACATTTTTAAGTCAATCAGACCTTTTGAGGGGATCTTACGGGCCACATGAAATGATCTGGCGGGCCACATTTGGCCCGCGGGCTTTGAGTTTGTCACACGTGATCTGCACTGCAGCCGTCGACCTGTATGTCTCTATCATGTGATACGTCGATACAGAAAATGAGGGCATTAGGCTACGTTTACACTCAGCCCTCTGTTTTGTTTTCAATGCAATGACTTTAGCACTTGAGACCCCGGAGGCCATATAGTACATAGCCAGGTAGGATTTTGGCAATGAACTGAAACTTGAATCAAACGCGTCCTGTTTTGGTGCTACAGTGAGTGTAAGCACCAACAACGGCGAGCAAGCGCTTGTTTGTACGGAACGATGAGGAGGTGGCGTTTCTGCTTGAAGTGACCCTGAACTACAAGGAGGGGCAATTCCAAGCGGACAAAGACCGGGAGTCATGGCAGCGCGAGCACTCCAGAGTTTTGCAGAGTACTCCGGAGTACTCTGGAGTACTCTGGACTACCCTGTACTACTCTGGAGTACTCTGGAGTGCGCCAACGTTGTTGTGGTCAATTGACCACAACCTTAGTGCACGTACCCTTTTTTAAAGGGTTGCGTTTTCCTCATCTCCACGGAGGTGGAGGTTTTCAAATCCCTGTCCGTCATGTTTGCAGGTGCCGTAAGTGCAGTTCTGGTGTGGATGGAGGGCCACAACGTCACTGACGTTCAGTGTTTTCACCCCAAACCGTTGCTTCTGGGCATGAATCTGCGGGGTCCTCATCGGGGCCACTCCTCAGCAGGTCGGGGGGGGTCAATCCAATCGTCCTGCTCGGCGGGTATTACCGAGCCGTCGGGGGCAGGAGTGCGCTCCATCACGGCCGGGTCAGATACCCTCAGCATGCCTCTCCAAGGATAGACATGACAGAGACATCGCACGGCGGGTAATCGCGGCCATTTAAGTCGAGAGGTTCGGCAATGTATAACAGCTAAACGCCTCGTCCTTCCCCGCTTCCTTAGGGTCACGCTTGATTTCCCTTGATGCATCCGTTAATGAATGACCGTCTATCGCCCAGAGGGGGAGGCTGTTTGTGCGCGACTTGAGGAGAAGGCCATTCGCGTGGCGTTTTGTTTGTGTTGTTCTGGTGCAGCTGGAGGCAATGACGGGGAACACAATGACAATTTCACCGCGCTGAGCGAATGCGTAAGCGCTCGCTCATTGCAAAGTCACGGCCGCGTAAACACGGCAAACGAACACCTGCGGTGATGTGATGTTACACGCCATCGCTACTGTACATCATGTGTGATCAGTGTCACCAAACATCTAAAATCCATAAGCGCACGTACTTTAAAACCATAATGTGTAGATGGGAAATGTTGCCGCTAATGGTGCCACGAGAACGTCGAAACATCTAGTAGTGACTAATCAAGACAATGTGCGCTAATGGAGAAGGTGCCGTTATAGTTGTCATTAAAATTATGCATCATTTTAAACAACACATTCAGACCCCCTCCCGGCCAACCCCCGCCGCAACTTTGGTTTTTAACGCAGGCGGGAAAAAGGGTTTGATGATGATTTGCCAGACAAAGCCTGATGAGCATGAATTTTATTTTGAAGGAATAATGAAAGACTCCGGGGCAAATCTCACAAATACGCAATCGTACGACGACAGTTAATTTTGGTCGAGCGCTCGTCGCACATGTTCGCGCTCGCAGGGACGAGAATACTTGGGAGCTAATTACCGCGTTCCCAGTGTACTTTTTACTATGTTAACAAAAAAAAAAAAAAAAGCACGAGTGGGCCCAGATGATGCACTTTGTGGAGCCTTGTAGCGCAGAGGCATTGGGAGTTTTCTTTGGCGTTATTAAGAGAACACACACACGATGTGGCTCAGTTGGAAGAGCGGCATCCCTCCATTGGAAGGGACGGGTTCCTCAGGTCTTCATGCCCGAAGGCTCCTGGGCCAGGACTCTGAAGCTGCTCCCGGTGGTCCGTCAGCGCCTTGCACGGCAGCTTCGCCGCCAACGGGTTTGTGAATGGCTGAATGCCATCCGGTGGGAGGGGCTTTGAAAGCGCGAGCTGTTGTACGCACTATGTAAGCGGACATACATTTACCATTCTGCACAGAGTACCTTCACAGTACACAGTGCAGAGTACCTTATTGTTGTGGTGCTGCTCCTCACTCGCAGAATATCTCACAAAGAACCTCCGGGTTGCTTTTTGGAAGATTTCTAACTGAAAGGTGAAAGATGGGAAGGGAAACAGCGCTCTGTAGTAGACTGGTCACTGGAACCACAAAACCCTCTGGCTTGTGTTCAGGACCAGGAACTCTGTTGGTGGTCATTGGCGGCTGTGGAACCCCCACATCTGCTGGGCTCAGGTGGAAATGTCCGGGCGACCCGCCCTCCGCCCTTCCTCTTTGGATTTCCGGAGCAAAGACCGTCAGCTTCCCGCACGGTCGGCACTGACAGCGAGTTTCCGTCTGAACAGCGCCGTTCCAAGGAAAGACGGCATCCCCGTCCTTACACCTCGGTACCCCGCGGTGACCGAAGGGCATCGGCCCAACGGGCTGGCGGGCCCGCCTGAAACGAGAGAACATTTGTTTCCCTGCGTGTTGGCCTTTTTTTTCCGTCAAACTTGAATCGTGTTGTCAGAGATTAATGCGCCGGCCATGCATATTTCATTGCACGGCAAGTGCACTTATTCCCAACAACGTAAAACACTTACTAAGCATCCGCAGAAGTCCGGGCCGCACTGGGCAGAAACAGGACTATTAGTGCCTCGTCTTATTAAGTGAGGCCACGCGCCGGATAACCTGTTTCCCAAGTGTCATCTTTGCCTCTGACAGCAGCAGTTACACTTCGGTTTGCAGCTCGCATGTAAATAAGCCGAGAGGGAAGAGAGGATGGCCATGCGATCTCAGAATGTAGCGCTCGACGCCAAACCGGTTTCCGGGCGCCCGTCGTCTGCTCGGCGTTCACCTCCGCGAGGACCGGCGTGCAGCCGGCCAGATGTGGCACAATGTGGCCGCCCACATTGACGCAAACTAGCTTTCTCTTTGGAGTGCTTTCAACAGATGTATCCTGTCAGCCCCAATAAAGAGCAACATGGCTAGCGGAGCCGCAGGACGGTACAGTTCTGTTGCTTTTAATGGTACGTTGTTACCCCGCCGCCGCCACCTTCTACTTTTATGGCCTCCGCTATCTCGATACGTGGCAATAAACCCTGTGTAATGCGCTCCAGACGTGCACAAACTATACAGTCGGGCTGTCATAAAAATGTGTTTACAGCGATGTTTGCAGAGGTCATTTAAAATGTGAGAGCTGTTACTATTAAGCAGATTACGCTGTAAACACCAGTGCCAGAGACAAGGAGAGGAGAAGGGGAGGATTTGAAGAGCACCCGTGGGGACAATAATGACTTGTATGCTATATCATTATACTGTAGTAGCTAAGTGCTGTAAACAGAATGATTAATATTTCATGTTCCGACCATTACTTTAATAGATTATTAGACTATAAACAAGCGGGCGCATGAGGGTTCCCACCGCCAGCACATTAGATTTATTGGAAGGTCACATATCCGGCGCCGCCTTAGGTTGCCAGATATCCCGAGGATATCGCGGGTTTTCTATTCCGACCGAGAAAGGAGAAGAAAAACGCAATTCAAAGGTCCGAGAAGCGCTCGGGAATATAAAAGGATTAATCCAATTCAGTCCTTCATCCGGGGTCTGAAAAAAGCCCCGGACGGGCAGAAAGACGATGACTATCTCGGCGCGCACAAAGAATGGGCGCAGAGCTTCGAGGGCTCTGCCATTGTCCTCCTCGCGCAGGTTCTCCGGAGCTCTCCGGGGGGTTCCCGGCAGATTATTTCATTTCCAGTTGATGATCTTTGGCGCCGCCGCGTACACACACGTATTTATGAATATATAAAACCAAAGATAACGGTTTGATTCGTGCTAATGTGCCCTCCATCTGTATAAGTGAATTTAGAGCTACGCGGCAGAGCTCTCCGGCTAATCCCGCGCTCTTCGGGGAGAAGGGAGGGGAACATGACCATATGTCGGGCTCGGTGTAGCCACGGGGACGGATCGCTGAATATTTCATAAGCGCCTGAGCTAAATTCCCCGCAAATGAAAACATACACATCTCGGTGGACGCGGGGGCTCCGCCATATGCTCTTCGACACGGGACGGCGGATAGAAGTTTCCGCGGCCCGGCGTCGGATCCGACCGGAGGCTCGGCGGCGGCTTCGCCCGTGGGAACGCTTATATAAGCCGCGGCCCGAAGCCGCCCGACCTTCGCTCGACAAAACCGTCTGCCGGCGCCTCGGCGGTCTGAGAGCGGCTCCAGTTGAGAGGCGTTTAATGCTATGCTAATGAGGAGCCTCGGCAAACGTACGGGAGGGCGCCGTATTCTTCCCTCGGCCACAAACAGCGCCTTTAATATGGAAATCTGGATCCCGAAGAACCGATTTCAGCCCGTCCGGTTTCCAAACGGCTCCCCTGCGGCCGTGACCGGGATGATGAAGAACACGCCGACCCGGCGCAGAAATCCGATTCATGCGTTCACGCCTTCATTCTCTCCGGGTTCCGTCCCGGCCGTCGTCGGGCGAGAGGCGGGGCTTAACCTGGATCTTCTGGACCGGCGGGCGTTCACCCTCTCGTTGGCACGTCTGGACCGCGCAGGGCCTCCGCTGAAGATGCGTTGGGGCTGCGGGAGGAACCCGGAGAACCTCGGGGAACCTCGCGCGGACACCTGGAGAACACGGAGGTGGAATCCGTCCCATCGGGAACCTTCTGGTTCCCGCCGTGGATCATCCGAAACCCTGTTGATTTGTTCACGCTTTAAAACAAAGTTCCTCCGTCCCTTCGGCGCCCGGCCGAGGAGAATCTCCGAGAAGAGCCCGACCGAGACGAGGGAAGAAAAACTACTTTGCTCGGGTGAAGACGACAGCCCGGCGAGGGGGAGGGGAGGGGAACGCTGCGAATAAACCCTGAAATAAAAGCAGATAAAGGCGAGTTCAGGGGGGATATTGCGGAGTGGAGAGACAGATGTGTAGATAAAGGTTGAGAAACTGAGACAACAGAGGACAGATAGGACGCAGCAGGCAGGTAAAGAGATGAGGAAGGAAAAACAAAGATAAAGAGCTTTGATTAGAGCGTCTCTTCCCCCTCCTCCTCCTCCACGCCAGCCCAGCCCGCCGCCGCCACCGCCGTCTGCAGGGCAGTAAGAGATGGACCGGAAGCTCTCCGCTCGCCTCGGCCCACGAAAGAACCGGACGCCGCGAGAACGGCCTCCTCTCAATGACGCCGCCGTCAGGAAGTTTTCACCTGGATCTCCTGGAAGGAGTTCAGAGACGCCGTCCCAGCTGCTTCTCTCAAGGTCACAGTCTGGAGGTCAGTTCGGGACGCGTCGTCTCGCTTTATCTTTGACATTTACAAACAGTCCCGGGGTGAACGCTTCCTCTGGCCCGGTGAGATACTGATCAGATGACTGGATGACTGGATGAATGTTCTCCAGTGGAATCCAACTGCCTGCTTAACTCTCCTAAAACCAGGGTGTCCACTGAAGATGGCCTTCCTTCCTGGAGCCTTTTCGAACACCTGGACCGCCGCGTTCTCTTTTACGAGCCGGGCCGCGGAGACGCCCGACGCATCACGTGTCCCCCGCGACCCCCGACCTCTCGGACGGATGCGCGGCTCGCGGCCCCGTCCGGGGGGATCCTGGCGTCCTACGAGGAGCGCGGATGCAATAAAGTCCAGAAGAAAAGCGAATAACAAGGCAGGCCGACGTCCTCCTTCAATAAAAATCAATCCGGGGTTATTTTTAGGCTTTTTCTATATCTTTTGATGAGCTGTTCACCCGGTATCTCACATTCAGTCAAATTAAAAATAGAGCCCCTCCATTTCCGCATAAATGTTTAATTACCTTGATTCCGTCCTTCCCCACACCTTGATCTCTAAACGCAGCCGCCTCAGCCGGGGCGCCGCGCCCTCGCCGACCGCCGCTCCTCAATCCGCCCGCCAGGAGTTTTTATCGCTCTTATTATTAAAACCGTCGACGGAGGTGTTTTTGTCACGTCGCTTCGTCGTCGTCACGCGGTAAAAGAAGAGAAAAAAAGAAAAAGAGGAGCAGCCAGATCAGGGCCGCCATCACACCGACGCCTTAATCACTTATTATCAGACCGACTCACCCCGACCGGAAACCGGTTTCCCAGCGCAAACTCGGCTCCGATCGGCGGCGAGTTTCAGCACATCACGGGGTTTTTAAGCTGTTTATTTGTGAGTCAGCGCGCAGAGGCGGCGGAGAGCGTTTCGTTTCGGGAGTTTTAATCAGCGGTGACCCCCAGCCATCCCTGCACCCTGCTGACGGAGCCACGGAGCCACGGAGCCACGGAGCCACGGAGCCACGGAGCCACGCTCCGGCCTCACAACCATGATCTGCCTCATCAGCTGTCTGCTTTGCCTCCATTCATCCCTTTATTATTTATTTACCTCCACTTTGTGGAAACACATCCGCCGGGGGAAGCAGCCTTTGAGCGATTCAGCAGGACTGCGTTAAGCGCCTGGGGAGGGCAGGTGGGGGGAGAAGCCACATTTCCAGTCCATTCTGAGATATAGACATTTTCCAGAATATCACCTCATCAACCTTAACTTTAACCTTGACAATTTATATTTTATTGTATTTCTTATTTTCCCTCCTTCCTACTCTTCTTCTTCTTCTTCTTTTTCTTCTTCTTTCGGCTTTTCCCTTCAGGTGTCGCCACAGGGAATCAACTTTCTCCATCTAATCCTATTCTCTGGATCCTCCTCTCTCACACCAACTACCTTCATATCCTCTCTCACTACCTCCATAAATTTTCTCTTTGGTCTTCCTTGAGACCTCATGCCTGGCAGCTTCACCTTCAGCAACCGTCCAACCAGATCTTCACCATGAACACTCCTTTGTTCATGTCCAAAACATCTCAATCATCACTTTGTCTCGGTCATACATGTCCTGCACCCCTGTGACAGATTCTTCTTCTCCTTTGGGCTTTTCCCGTCAGGTGTCTCCACAGCGAGTCCACTTTCTCCATCTAACCCTATTCTCTGGATCCTCCTCTCTCACACCAACTACCTTCATATCTTCTCTCACTACGTCCATAAACCTTCTCTTAGGTCTTCCTCCAGACCTCCTGCCTGGCAGCTCCAATTCCAGCATCCGTCTACCAATATATTCTCCATCCCTCCTCTGTCCATGACCCAACCATCTCCGTCTGGCTTCTCTGACCTTCTCTCCAAAACATCTAACATGTGCCGTTCCTCTGATAGACTCGTTCCTGATCCTCTCCATCCTGGTCACTCCCAAAGAGAACCTCAACATCTTCATCTCTGCAACCTCTAGTTCTGCCTGCTGTCTTTTGGTCATTGGAACAGTTTCTAGTCCAAACATCATCGCTGGTCTCACCACTGTCTTGTACACCTTTCCTTTTATTCTGGCTGATGTTCTTCTATCTCTTGGTACCCCTGACACTTTTATTCTCCCTCCTTCCTACTATTATCTATTACTGTTATGTTTTGGCTTGAAACTCTGGCACAACAATTTCCTTCGGGATAAATAAAGTTGTTCTTATCTTATCTTATCTTATCTTATCAGTTCTCAGGCCGTTCATGCCGTCGATGTGAAGTGGAGCTGACGCTCGGCAACAAGCTATGTTAGAAATGGTTTAAAACCATGTGACCGGCTGCCGCAGGCAAACACGCTCAAACTAACTGTTCTCACGGGAACTTGAACATTGTGTAGATTTTAATATGTATATTTATTCATCATCCATCGTGTTTTTCTGGACTCCTGGAGGCGCCGCTCATTGGATGAGACGTGGGGTTCAACCATATATAAACTTAAAGTATACGACACCATTAGCTTCCTGCTTCATCCCATGCAGAGGCTCGTGGAGGTTCTCAGTCCTCCAGCTCCCGGTGAATTATCCCGGAACCCTCCTTGACGTGGCAACTTGAATGTCGTCACTTGCAGGCGTTCCATCCGTCATCCCAGAGGCTTCTTCAGTTCTGATGACCTGCGAGGAGTTCCCCAATATATCTCATCAGCTTGTGGGCGAGTCACGGTGGCTTGTTGGGGATCAGAATCAGAATCAGAAAAACATTATTTGTCCCCGAGGAGCAATTGGGATGCATATAGGTTTTCGGCATCCAAACCGTTATGTCACGTCGTGATGGAAATGGTGGAGTGGATGGTAAGAAGCTCCGTCTAAGGGGTCGTTATGCAAACGGGGTGTCGTTGGTTGGGACAAAGAGCAGCTTTTGTGGGATGACCTGGACTGGAACGTGAAAAGGTAGAACCAGACAAAGCAGTGAAACCTGTTCCATCTCATGGACCGAGGCTCAGGTGGACTCAGGTTACCGGGGGCTGCTTCTCCTGGTGGGTCTTTCCTGGTGTTTGGAGGGTGCAGAAGGTCCTGGTCCATCTCAGTGCTGATCCCAGTACGGCGTTCTGCGTCTGTAAAAGGTCATCAGAACCAAAGAAGCCTCTGGGATGAGGCTGAAATGTCTTCAGGTGAAGAAATTCAAGTCCAGTTGCCACGACGAGGAGATTTTGCCGAGAATCCCGTGCGGATGCAGCGGTGGAAGCAGCTGGAAGCACCGAGGTCACCCTTACTGTCGCTCCCTCACAGCCACAGACCAGCACATGAATTAGAAACATACCAACTCCGAGCACGTAAACAAGGTTTGGAAGACGCTACGTGGAAAAAACGTGCATGTGATGGAGGCTGCGTTTGCAGAGGAAGTAGAGATGCCGTGCTTGCAGTGTGTTGTTGTTCCTCTGGTATCTCCTCCGATCGTGTCGGGCCGTCTAGGTGTGTGAAGAAGGCCTCGGAGGGCCACGATCAGGACGGTGCCTGCGGTCCCGGTGTCGGTTTGCAGACCCGCAGCCTGCAAACCGGGTCGTTGACCTGACCGGGTTTTCGGCCCTTTGTCGATATTCTTTTATTTAAATTCAGCGCGGTGATCAAACCAAAGGTCTACCAATTTGGAGACTCCCAGGATCTCACCATCACCTTCTTGCAGCTATGACAAAACGGACGCTGGAGGTGTGAGCGGGCTATTTTTCCGTGCCCGGAGTTCATCCGATCCAAAAAAACTCGTACGGGCTCCGTGTTGTAGGTTCCTAAGTGTGAAGGTGGAGAAGCAGCCGGGAGGAAGCAGAGCGGCGTCCTGTGCCACGACTTGATCGACGTAATCCGGCCGGGATGATTGGAGAGCAAATCTCACGGCTTCAAAGTGAAATTCTCCCCCTCCAGAACCCAACGGAGGAGATAACAATTTCAAGCTGCTGACCGGAGGTACGAGCTCCTTCTTCACGCACCTCCTCCTCTGCTGGAGTCACACAGGAGGTCCCACGTTGTCTCCACGAAGACCTCTGCTCCACGGCCGTCCTCACGTGCGACGGCCTCACCGGACGGAGCTCGAGACAAAAGAAAACAACGATTAGTTTCCCAGTTCCGCAGATGGAAAGCCGATGTCGGCAAATGTTTACCGACACGGTAATGATTTCTGCGGCTGCAAAGTTCTGGTCCGGAGCCAGCGTGAGGAGAAGGAGGTCCTCCAAGCCTGGATTAGCACTTCAAACTGTCAGGGAGATAACAGGAGGGAGCTCTTCACGGGATTACTAAATATTTCTATTTGAAGCGTGATTTCTGAAAAAACTTAACCCATGTATTATCCAAGACGAGGTGGGGACTCGTCTTCTCGAGGTGAGCTCGGCCTCTGAAGTCTTCTTGAAAAGCCGCGTTGTTTGCGGATGACACTGTGATCCGCTGGAGGAAGGACTCGGACGGGCGGAGGTCTGCTGTGGAAGGGAGCGGCGTGAAGACAGAATACATGTGTGCCAATGAGGAGGACCCAAGAGGAAGGGTGAAGCTACAGGGGGTGGAGATGAAGAAGGTGGAGGAGGAGCGGCGAGACTCCACGGGCCAGAACATCAGAGAGGGCCAAGAAACCGAGGCACATTATCGTACCTGCTAATCCAGAGAGGCGACAGCTGGACGTGCAACCGGTCACCTTCTCATAAAGAGGTTCTACTGAACCTCCTGCAGGAGGAACCCCATGGAGACACAGGAGAACATGGAGACACCACGCAGGAAGGAACCTGCGAGAATCCAACAGTGGACCTCAGCCAGGGGACACAGTTGGAAGCAAAGGAATCGCCCCGATACCACAATCGCAACATAAACTGCACCGATCGCCGTGAAGATCGAGGTTTAAATCCGGATCTGAGGACGAGGACGGGCCGACGGTCAGTCGTGACTCCAGGGGTGAACCGTGGTGACGGGAGGCGTTTCTGTTTTCCGGATGTTAACAGGGCACGGCGAGGCACGGCGAGGCACGTCCGGGCACGTCGACGCGCTGGAACGCATCCGGCGCCGGTTCCCGCTTTTATTCAGGTGTTTAACTTGAATAAGCGGCGAGTACATTTGACTCTCGGCACATTCATCATGTCGCCGTCGCCGCAATGAATCAACGTCAATAGCGGGGTTTCTTCCCCGGCTATATAGGCTACCTATCACGTCCTTATTCTGCGGCAAATAAAGATTATGATGAGCGGATAAACAGCGCAAAGCGGAGAAAGCTCTGCAAAAAGTGGTATTCATCAAAAAGGCTTACTCCGGTAATAGAATTCCACAGCGTGACAAGTAATCTCCCCGAGTGGCGTTCGCAGAACACCTAACGAGCGTTGTATTTGCAGCCCTAATCACAGCGCGTGTGAAGCCACGCCATTGTGCACGGCGGAGTAAGCCAGAGCGAAAAACCCCCATCATTGTTATTCACCCCCCGATCTTATTACGTCTATTCAGCGCCGGGTGTGCGGGATGAAGCCCCGGAAATCACGGACGCAAATGTTTTGGGTTAAAAAAAATAAAAAAGTAAAATAAAAAGCGTTCCCGCGCGCGACGGCGTCTCCCAGTTTGTCTGCAATGCAGAATAAATAAAAACACAATCAACCCGGCAGAAGCGTTTCATATTTGCGAACAATGTGCGTAAGCACCTTTGGATTCCATGCATCTAAAATTATATCCCGCTCCCTCCGCCGCCGTCGCCCCGTCCCCGCAGCCAATGAAATTCACCCGGCGGATGTTTCATCATCCCCGCGCCCGGGCT
Organism: Fistularia commersonii; assembly: GCF_037954325.1. Taxonomy (NCBI): domain Eukaryota; kingdom Metazoa; phylum Chordata; class Actinopteri; order Syngnathiformes; family Fistulariidae; genus Fistularia; species Fistularia commersonii. The sequence continues at coordinate 10,546,962 of NC_141317.1, forward strand.
ATTATTGAGAAATTACAGTACAGGCGAGATCCGAGGAAGCGGCGTGACAGTGGCCCGCGTGGCGTCCGGGGGGGAGATGTATGATCACGATATTTTCTCGGAGGAATCCGGAATCGAATTCTGATTCAGCGGAATGTGATTTTTTTTTTTTTTTTTCTTCCCTCCGTGCCTCGGAGCCGTCCCTTGATAGATGATACACGGCTACCGCCGCATCGCAGCAGATACACCGAGCGGCGAGCCGGCCGTGCACGACCGCAGCCGCATGCATGCTGAGCAGCTCCGGACCAATGGGATCACCGGGGCAGACAAACAACAACATAACACTTCATGGAGGCCTTAGATACTCACACACACTCACACACACACACACACATATATATATATATATATATACACAACATATATGCGTGGATTTAAACATATATGTATATATATATATAACACAGGTTTGTGTATGTACCTGTATATATATATATATATATATATATATATGCATGTATGGTTGTATATGGATGGCAATGTGTGTGTGTGTGTGTGTGTGTGTGTGTGTGTGTGTAAATATATATATATCTCTCTATATGTAAGGCTGTATCTGGATTGATATATGTGTGTGTGTGTGTTTGTGTGTGTGTGTGTGTTTGTGTGTGTGTGTGTGTGTGTGTGTGTGTGTGTGTGTGTGTCTGTGTGTGTGTTTGGCTGCCTATGGATGGATGTGTGTGTATGTTTATATATGAATGCTTGTATGTATAAATGGATGGTTGTGTGTGTGTGTGTGTGTGTTTAAATATATATATCTGTATATATATATATATATATTTATAAGGCTGTATCTGGATGGATATGTGTGTAGGCATATTATATATATATATGTGTGTGTGTGTGTGTGTGTGTGTGTGTGTGTGTGTGTGTGTGTGTGTGTGTGTGTGTGTGCGCGTACACACTGCCGCAATCGAATCCATTTTTTATGCATCACTCATCTGCCTGATGGAGGCTATGAAAGTCGCTCAGAGTTAATTCAGTCTGAATTAATAAATAAAATATAGCTGGGCATATTAGATCATTCAAAGTTTACAGGAGGAGTAAAAACTTAACTGGCCGATGGAATATTTGGCATCTCATCTGTGTGAAAGGCCGGATTTTATATTTGTACGTCCGAAAGTCTGGATTCAGGGTCCATCTGGAGCCGCCTGGAGCCTGGAGTCAGACACCATGAAGGAGGGATGAAGGCTCGCAGCCCAAATGTGTCCCTGTGACGGATCCGGGGTGAAGGAACCCCCTCTTTGTCAGCCGGGAGAGGCTGCGCCCCCTCGTTGTGATGAGATCCGGGCGGGCAAACTACGGCCCGCGGGCCTCATCTGGCCCGTTGGTCTTTGTAATCCGGCCCCCTAAAGATCGGTGCAGAGCTCATACTTGATGTGAATGATTGGATCCATGAATGTCGGAGCTCAGACGGGAGATGATTTCATTTTTGGAGCTACTTGACAACACATGAATGAGCTGCACGTGAAGCTACAAGGGAAAAAAAGATTCGTGCGATGAAAAGTGAATTTCCGCCAAGTAGAGGCGTGATTATTTTGATTTACAGATATATTAACCCTCAACAAACCTTGTTAACCCTTTACCAACCTCCTGGCAACTGGTTTTACATTACATTACATTTGGCAGATGCTTTTATCCAAAGCGACTCACAATAGAGGACATAAGGACTGCAAATACACTTGCAAATACAAGATGCACAGGAAATATACAGAACAGTAAGCTGGGGTTAGTTTTGTTTTTTTTTTTGACAGAAACACACAAACGTACACACACACACACACACACGCACACACTGCATAGCCTAACTTGCTGCCTAACCTGATCTGGGGCATCAGCGCAGTAAAAAGTCCTGAAAGAGAACAGTTTTTACCTGTTTCTTGAAGGTTGAGAGAGATGATGCTCGTCTTGTTGCTTCCGGAAGTTTGTTCCACCACTGAGGTAGTAGAACTGAGAAGAGTTTTGCCTGAGATCGCTTAGAGCGAGCAGAAGGTACTGCTAGTAGCTTTGTATTAGTGTTATCTGTTGTATTGTGTTATCTGTTATTGTCAATTTATCTTTTCAACAACAGTCAGCATCTTCTTGCTAATCTCGGAGTCTATATCAGACTTTTGGGTGGCTGCTCATAGAATCAGACGAGTCTGATATGCACAAACGCGTTTTTTTTTTTTTTATATGTATCGTATTTTGTGGTGACCCGGTCCGTCTGTCAAATTTTAAAAATCAATTCGGCCCCCGAGCCCAAAAAGTTTTCCCACCCCTGGCATGGATGATTAATGAGTGAATGGATGGATGAATGAATGAGCATCAGTTGCAGTGAGAGAGGAAGGCACAGGCAGAGATCTGGAAATGGGATTTTTTCCCCCCTTTTAAACAAAAGGAGACGAATCCTCTTAAAATAAAAGAGCGGCGCCGTCATGTATAATTCATGGAAACAACGCGCTCAAACACATCTGGAGGTTCGCAAGTAAAGGGCCACGGAATCATGGCAGAGGTTTTCAATGGCGGCCTTTTAGTTCCTCGGCAGGGCTGCCAATCAGTCGCGGATGAATAATTAACGAGTACAAAAGATCGTACGGTTAAATGTGAACTTCTAATTACGATAAAAAAAAATCGCACACGGAACAATCTAAATGTAGAAACCGTTGGCGTCCGTGTGAAATAATCCTCGTAATGTCTGGGAGAGACGGAGAGAAGAAAACACTCTTCGCCGCTATTTCGATGGCGGCTAAAAGAGGCCGGCACTCCAGCGCCCTCTAGTGGCCGGCCGAAAGAGCGGATTCCTCAATGGAAGTTTAGGTGCGTTTAAATCTATTTGTTGTCACGGCAGCGTCTCCGTCCACCGCGCCTCCGCATCGGCAAGAAGGAGGTGACATAAACAGCGTGACCTAGATAAAGCGACCCGGCGGCCGGAGCTCCGGCTCGCGGCGGCCCGAGAAGAGCTGCAGACGGCGGGCTCCGGCGGATGAGCGCCGATATTTATGGCCCGCCCGAACCTTGAATCATGACCGGCGAATTGGGTGTGAGCCGCGGGTGATTAATCTGTACCCCCGGATCCTGGCAGGTCATCCACGTGACATCCAGAGCGATTAGAGGCCTCGTCCCCGATCTATCAGACAATCCCTACTTTCTATTTTCGCCCCTTCCCTTCCTTCTGCGAGCGTTTGGGCGCGCGCTCGTGGACAAGGTCATACTCCGGCTCCGCGCTCGCCGTGCGCTTCCCCCCCCTGCCAGTGCACGTACGTACGGTTGCCGTAAAGCCCAAGGTTGACAAGCGTCAGCGCGACCCTCTGCGCTCCCCCAAGAGCCATCCATCAGAGCAGGATCTGACCCTGGAGGCGGCCCGTGGCCCCGGTATGCCCGGCACCCCTGGGGTCCAAGGCTGCGCCGCTCGCACACCCGACGGCGGACTCCACCGTTCTGCCGTCCGACGCTCAACATTCTCCTCTCCGGAAAGCATTTCTTGACTATTTTCTGTTTGTTTTTTTGTTTTGCACGTCGTCCGCAGATTATTGTGATATAATGAGAAGTAATTAGACGAGTAATCCCAAATAGCAGCTGCCTATGGACATTCTAGCCTTTCACTGTGTTGCAACATCTTTCTTTGCCGCTTCGTTTTCGGCCGCGCCGCGTTAAATTGGTCCATTCTCATTCAGCATCCCATTATTCTCTCTTTCACCTGCACTCTGCAAATCAAAAGCGGAATGGGAAGAGTTTTTTCGCCCGCTTGTATAATGAGTAGGACCTCGGCCATTAAACAAGTTTTTAGTGGGAGCTGTCGGCGTAGGCGCCGACGCTTTTCCCGGCAGCTAATCACCGCAAATCTGTCCAGAATGGCATTTTCAAAGATGGCCAATAAACCGGTAGCCATTAATAATCAGCGGTTCAAAGAGGGATTGACTGAAAATGGCCTTGTTTATAAATCATCCATAGCATCAACACTTGCAGGTCACAAACAAACAACCACCTGAAAATGAGAATTCTCATATTTTATAAGAATCCACGACCGACTGCCATGGATTTGCCGGGGAAACTTTGTTTGGTTTGCGATACCCAATTGTTACAAGGAAGTTCCTTCCCCCTCCGAACATCAGATGATGTAAAAAAGAAAACAGTGATTTGAAGAGCGACTCCCAGGCTGACGCACCGTCTGCAGGCCCGGCAGCTTGTTTTGTTTGTCTACCTGTGAAGGGACGTCCGCAAGCAGGCGGGAACGGGAGGAGAAAAGTTTCAGGCCGATAAAAGGGCAGCGGCCAGAAGGAAAGGAAGGGCGGAGAGGACGCAGATGCAGCCGGAGGCAGCAGAAGATGAGGAGGTTCTCCTTGGGACCGAGGAGGGCGGAGAGGATCGGGAAGGAGTCCATCAGAGGGACGGAGATCCGTAGATGTTCTGGAGGCGGTTTGGACACGGACAGAAGATCTGGGTAGAAGGATGCTGAGGTTGGAGGAGGTGTGGAGGAAGACCAGAGAGGAGGTTCATGGATGGAGGGAGAGGACAGGGTTCGATGACGGCAGATGATCGGCTGATCGGCTGCGGACCCTGAAGGCGGCCGCCAGAACAAGAAGAGTTCCTTGTTTGTCTCTGTGAGGCAAAGGCAACCAAGCTAAGCTGGCGGAGAGGAAAAGGAGTGGAGTGCACACTGAGTTTGCAGCTGCCGTGCACCTTAATGTGGACCATCACAACGACGGCAGACTCCAGAGTGATCGGACTCCCGGTCTCCTTCCCCTTGAAAGTAGTTGCGGGGTCACCTTGGGGTCACCTTGGGGTCACCTTGGGGTCACCTTGTCGTGGATCCGCACCAATACTGGATTGCAGTCGCTGTGATTCCCACGCTTCTTATGGCGCACGTGTTTTTTGTCCTTACTTCTGCACATCTCAGAGCCGACTACCGGCCCGGCATCGGTACTGCATCGTCTTCAGAGTTTCCTGGAGTCCGGCGTGTTCGCGACACTGTGAGGTCCGGTCGAGAGCGCGACTCCTCGGGACTGAATCAAGAGGGCGTTCCGCTCCTCCTCCGGTCATCCATGGTTGCTTCGCTCTTTCTCCCGGTGCATTGGTCACGCCTTGCAAGATGACCGACAACAAACCGGCGCCTTGTGTTCGACAGTCTCTCGTACCGCCTCTTATTTGTCCTCCCCTACTCGTCTTCTCTTCCCACACAACCCAGCGCCGCTTTGCCGGTGTGTTTTCTCTCCCTGTGTGAATCTGCAGGCCCGTCTCCGTCTCGCCAAACTTGGCTCCACAATATTCATCCCCGAGGGGCGATCAATAAACCGCAGCAGCATTTCAGCAAAATCTCCTCCGTGCTACGGGAGGAAAGAAACGTTCAATCGAGCCGATAACTCTCACTTTCTGTTCCTTTTGATTGCTCCCCCTCTCCTTTCTATGTATACAATCCCCGTTCCTGGAGGTTTTGTGCCGATGCGAGGAGGCTGACAGGGAGGCTGCAGGCAGCGGTCAGAGGCCGGGAAGCCTTTGTGACGATCGGGAGGGAAACAATGCAATTATCACACCATGGGAACCGTAAATTACCTTCCGAGGAAATAAAGCAAGCCTTCAGAGTGTGTGAATGTTGCGCCCGGAGGTGGGAGGGGGGTCCTCTAATTACAAGCTAACTTTGAGTCTAATGTATAAAGGCTTCTACATCCGCCGCCAGAAGAGATACCTTTGTTCTGGCTCCCAGCGCCGCCAGAACAAGAACTAAATTCTTTCCGGCCAAGACATGTCGTACTCTGCGAGAGGCTCGGGCGCAGACCTTTCCTGAAGTTCTAAGAGGCCCCGCCCACTGCGGCGAAAACCCCGAGCATTTGTGGGAACCTTGACGGAAACAATGACAGCGCGGCGACGACGGCAAAGAGATGGAGGGTCGCGTCGGCGGTGGTTTGCGCGAGATGGATCGGCTTCCTCCCGCCGCTCTTCCTCATCCGGACGTGCCGCTCGGCTTCGGACGTTCTCCCGGGACGGACGCTCTCCTCGGTGCGCGACGTTCGGGTTCCCCTTTTCGAGAAACCCTGGCCTCCCGTGTGTTCTGTGACACGCCTTTCCGGATCTTCACATTTCACGCCTTCATCCTCGAACGTGATCTTCCGACCTGCAGAGAAGCAAGACCGAAAACCGTTGCGCGACTAGGAGGTCGGCTCGGCGCGGGAGGTCCAGCGGTCGACTTTGGAGTCGAACATTCCCGGTTGTCGAGCTTCACGCTGAAGCCCTCGCTGCTCCCCTGGCAGCTGCTCACGGTTTGTCCATCACGGCTCCATCGCAGAGAACCAATTTCCCCGCAGGGATTTCTAAAGGATACAAACTTCTTCAAACTTCAAATTCCTGACCAATCATGCAAAAGCTCTCGGACACCTCCCGAGAAGCAAGTTCAGGCCGCAGGACGTCTGGACACGGAGCTACAGGACAGAAGGACGTCATTTTGTTCTAAGAGCCCCGGGACAGAGAAGCAAGTTCTTGCGTCTCTCCGAGGACGCACAGCAGAGGACTTGAGCGTACGTGAGCGGCTAAAATGCTCGGATGATCGGAGGAAAATGCCAGCGATAAAAATGTAAATGTCAGAATTTATTTTCGGAAAAACAAAATTGATTGCGAGCCAAGCGGCAGTTCATAAAATCACCTTTGATTTTCAAGTGGGCGGCTGCGCCTGCAAACTGTGAGACATATGTGTCGTCCACAGGAGGCCCGGCGCTAACAGGATAACTCCGCCACGGCTAACTGCTGTTATGACAAGGATTTAATTGCAAGGGAAAATAATGCTTGGAGTCTATCCATGTTTATTTCTCTGCGTAAGCGACAATGGCTGTGTCTCGGACGGTAGGCCGGGCGTCCCTCCGATACGAAGGTCGGCGGTTTGAGCCCCGGCGCCACCTGCCGACGAGCCGAAGAGTGCTTGTCGGGTAGTTTCCCATCGCCTTTGGTGGCCTGGACCATCTTTACGCTTCCGTTGGTCTGAACTACAATAGAAAACATGCTAATGCGGCCGCTTCTTCAGACACTTTGAGCCGTACCGCCGAAAAAGTGCCGCATTAAACCGCATCTCTTCACTTTTGATTGCAGATAAAAGGAATATTCTTAGTTTGAAGGCTCAGACTTGCCCCCCACCTCTCCCAGCTCCACCATTGAACCCTTTTCTGGATGTCATTTTTAGATGCAGCATTTATTGCCAGCCTGCCCGTGCTGGGACGGCGACCCCTCCTCCGAGGGTTTCCCTGCGAGTTCTCCTTTTTCCTGTTGAAAGAGTTTACTTGTGCATTTCCTTTTTTTCCCGTTCCAGTCAAGGGCCTCGGGGCGGAAGATGTCAGATTTTGTACCGGCTGCAAAGCCCGGGGAGGCAAACCGTGTTTGTGGTTCAGGGTTGCGTGTCAATAATATTGACTGGAACTTGACAATAAACTTTGCTCCATGGATCCTGTCTCCTCCGTTCCCGGCGGCGTCGGCCTCCTTTGTTCTGCTCATAACTGATGTCCTAAACTCCTCCCCACCTCCGAGCACCACTCCCTCAAGTTCTCTCCCATCGCTCCGTCCCTCAAGTCCTTGATTCCAGTGACCCAGAAAATGTATGCGCCATCTGGACCTTCACGCCTTCTTCTCAAAACACGCTGTCGTGTTGATTCGTTCGCTCATTAACTATCCCGTTACTTAGCGGAGTCACGGTCGCAGGCTACGTAGGTCAACCGGGGCTTCATGGAGGACTCAAATGGTCTTCCGGACCAGATGGGGCGTATCATTCCTCCGGAGACCACCTCCAGTGGGAGGTCCGCGTCCTTACCACATGTCCGAACCACCTCAACTGACTCAAACTGACACAAAGAGGCAGTGACCTGAATCTGAGCTCCCCCTGGATGCCCACGCTCCTCATCCTACCTCCAAAGCTGAGCCCGGCCACCTTACGGAGGAACATACCCACTCCAAGAGTACCTTCACACTATCCTGATTCAAGCAACCACGGGTTCCAAATGTATCACCATACAAAAAGTCTTGAAGGCACTAACAGCCTCTCGCTTTCTCACTGGTCCATGCAATTAGCCAACAAAAGACCGGCTCAGGATTGTCCATTCGCGTTCTCTTTGAAACGTACGCCGTGCCAACATGGCCGCCACTAGTCCACGGATTCCCACAAACGTTGACGCTGCATCTCCTGTTTCTTCGTTCTCTCCTGCGGTAACATGTTTTGAGATCACACTTGCGTCGCTGTGCCGTGGACGACTCCTTGCTGAACGTAACTATGATCCAAGCGGACGACCTGCTCACAGCTCGGGTGTCCACTTGGTCTCTCGTGGCATCAAAAACCCCGCCGGAGTTTTCATTTTTCACCCGATCCGTCTGACAGATCGGTCGTTTCCTCGGACGCCACCTCGGATCGGCCGACGCCCTCCTCCTGCCCCCTCGGCCCCACGGCCCCGCCGAGGCCAGGCTGGATCAGCCTTCGCCCGAGACACCGACATAAACTCAAACGACCCCTTCACGAAAACGTCTGGCGCGTAGAATCCGTGCTTCCTCTGCGGAGCTAATTCTACCGGACGGCCGTCCGTTCGACTCCCTCGGTATTGCGGAAAGTACCGTGCTATCAATAGAATTATACACACTTCCTCCAGTTGCTGTTGGTAGTCTGCTTATCATGTTTATCTTTGTCCTTAACAAGACCGGGCCATCTGTCGCGTAAAGTACCGTCAAATAAAAATTTGCAATATCGAATGAGTTTCGGTTCAGATTTCTTCTCCAAAATGTCCTTGTTGCTCACTAACTTTTAATAGAGAGCTGGCATGTTTTTTTTTTTTTTTAAGGAAATTGGTTTCCCATAGCGACACTGCAGGCCTTGGTTAGGTTATATTGATTGAATTTAACATCAGAGAGGACGTGGCCGGCCACAGAAATCTTCTCTCAAACGTACCACAGCGTGGTGGTAACCAGTAGGCTGTGATTACATACTCGCAGCTGATCTGCAGGAATAGATACGACGGAAAGGCTGCATTTTCCCTCTGCGTGATGAAAGCGGAGCTGGTGGACCATCAAAGTGACATTGATCTTCTCCATGCATGCGTTTCTCTCACTTGCATGAGTCTGGAATCAGCTGGATGCGACCCGTCACGGTGTGGGCGGACGGCGGGCGGACGGCAGGCCGACTCTTTGCGTGTGGAGAATAAACAGGATTCATGGCAGAGGATGTGACGCCGGCGGCCAGAAGGTGGAATCTTCCAGCGCCGAGATGCCGGAAAGGCGGAACGGCTTTCCTCGCGGGTGTTAGTCCACATTCTTTGGTTCAACATCTTCACCGGCCGTCCTGCTCTGCAGGTCCCGGAGGCTCCGGAGCCTGTTTCCAGCAGAGCTTCTGGACGCTGTGGGGTCTCCACTGAACCTTCTGTGGCAGGAACCCGGAGAACCCAGAGGAACCCAGTGGAGACACGGGGGAGAACATGGAGACGCCTCATGGGAAGGAACCCTGTGGGAGTCCAAGGGAGACCTTCTGGCCGGGGGGAGAAGGATCTAACCGGGATGTCTGAGGATGTGCAAAAATATATACTGCTCAAAAAAACAAAGGGAACACTTGAACAACACAATGTAACTCCAAGTCGATCCCACTTGTGTGAAATCACAGTGTCCACTCAGGAAGCAACACACATTCATTTGGACTTGTTTTAAGGACATTACATCAAAGTTGGATCAGCCTGGAGTTTGTTTTTACACTTTAATGTTGAGTGTGATTCCTAATCCAGACCTCCATGGGTTGATACAATTGATTTCCATGGATCATTTTGGTGTGATTTTGTTGTCAGCACATTCAACTGTGTAAAGAGCAAAGTATTTCATAAGAATATTTCATTCATTTAGATCTAGGATGTGTTTTTTAAGTGTTCCCTTTGTTTTTTTGAGCAGTGTATATCTATCAACATATATGTGTGCCCTGGAGAGAGCAGTCAATCAGTGTTGCCGCCCGGGGCCTCGGCCGCCACGGGTCGGGGCCGATAAACTGCGGGATCTTTGAAACGTACCTGGCGTTCATTGTTTCACCAAACACGCGTGGAGCCCGGCATCGCGTCGGTCTCGACGGGAAACGCTCACACTCGCTCTAATAACTATCGTTTTTGCAGTTCGCTACTTCCATGCAAATGGCAACTCGGTGAGAAAAAACAGCGCGCCTCGGCCCAATTATCGAGCCGGAGCTATTTCTTTGTCTGCCACGGAGACCGGATATACAAGCCAGGAAGTGTCAGGAAGTTTTGCTCGCCTTAAGGGGCTCTCATAATGTATGAGGAGGATTCTTAGTGCATGATCAGCACAACCATGACATTGATGCTCAGGCTTTGCCGTCCCTGCTACCCGGGCTCCCCTGCTTTATTACATGCCCAGATACCATCTTTAATTCTACTTCCTTTAAATAAGGCTGATGTGAGGGTCATTAAACCTCCATTCATGACATTAATTACCTGATAAGGCCCGCCGAGGTAAGACGGACAGAAGCCTTCGGCGGGGAAAAGTGAACAAACCGGCTGATTTCTTCAAGCGGGGAAGGAACGGCGCATATTATTCTCCCGCCGCGAAAAGAATGCCCGAAAAGGAGGTCCATTGAGCGGCCGCGTCTGGGCCCGCAGATCGGAAACAATAGATTAGACCCGCGGCGGCGGCGGTGGCGGCGCCGGCCGGCCGGGCACGAACGGCGCCGTCGGGGAGGGAATCTAACTCCCTCCTGCCGGGCCTTTATTGATAAAAACTCACACCGGTTTACTCCTACCTGACAAATAGTTCCCGTATCGAGCGATGGCGGCAGATATAGCCGCTCGGCGTGACGCGGCGATGCTTGCGGGCGTCCACCTGCCGCCACTCCAGCCGGGAGGCGTCACATCTGACGGGGCGGCCGGCGGGCCACGCGCTGACAGCTCATCATCGCAGCGCCGAGCGACTCCTGAATGCACTCGTTCTGATGAAGTGGTTAGAAACGAGCGCCTCGCCGAAGACGCCGAGGCACCAGGACAGGGTTTTGACCGTCTCGGCTCACGAGAGCCGGGAAGGCGGCGGGATTATCGGTTGGTGCTGCACTTGTTCATTCATTCATCCATTCATTCAACATCTACGCCATCTGATCTGCAGGCTGGGTCAGGGGGCGGAGCCTATCTCACTCTGGGCCAATCACAGGGCTTCATACACAGAACCGTTCATTCCCCCTCTCGTTCCCACGTCAGGAGAACCTCCCGCTGGACCTCCCGTGGGAGGAACCCCACGCAGGAAGGTCCTCTTACCACGCTGGACCTTCTGGCCGCGGGAGGAGGTCCTGCCTTCTGCAGCAGCTGCCTCCGTTTACTCCCGCGGTTTTATTTGCTTCTATGGACGGCCTTGTTTAGCTGATGCCGAGCGGCGAGCGGGATGTGTTTAATTCCTGGGCGTGCGCGGTTTACCAAGCGTCCGGCTCTGTCAAAGCTCCTTCGCTCCCCGGCTGTGAGAAGGAGTCGACGTTGAACTCATCCGGCTTGTTTTTTCAAAGCCAAACATTGATGAATCCTGCGGCGCATCTCGGCCTCCTTATTTCCATATCCAGCCCGGGGCCATGTAAATCATCCCCCGGTTTGCCGAGGCCGGCCTCGGAGAAGGTCCGCTCCCGACCGGTCGGATCCGGGTTCCTCCTCCTCTTCTTCATCTCATCTGACTCTCGGTCACGGCGGCTCATGGGCTCCCTCTGCTTTTTAATATCTCCGTCCCTCCCGTATCATCCCGCCGAGCGCCGGGGCGCCGCCTTGCGCGCCGTCCGCCTTTATCTCCACATCGGCGCCGACGATCCGGCCCCCGCTAAAGCTGTCGATTTATCTTCTCCGGCGCTCGGGGTCAATGTTTTTAATCTTTTAAACGCGCCGTGTGAACGATAGTCATCTGAGTAGGAATAATGATGTAGGTACAATATGTCAATACACTGCGAGTGCTCATCGCAGGGGGGACGTGACTGAATTATAGATGAAATATACCTCTAATATGATGTCTCGGTGCGTTGCCATTATTGGAGCGGCGGTAATGAACGCCGACGACTCACAAAGCTAATTCACTTTAAACTCCATCAACTGTTTTCCCCGGTTGCCGTTAGCATCCGGCGCGGCGGCTGCGTCAGACGGGCCCACGCGCACGCCCGGCGCCGGCCATCTGCTCCGGCCGCCGGGGCGAAGCGGGGCCCGGAGGAGGACGGGGGGCCGCCGGACGCTTCACGGGACCGACGGGAGACGGCCGGACGTTCCCACGGCGTGGGGCTCGCAGGAAGATGCAGCAGTTTGATGAGGTTAGGACTCGGACCTCGGGAGCCGGAGGCGGCGTCAGCAAGCTGTGGCTTCACAGCAGGGGGGGGGGGGGGGGGGGGGGGGGGGGGGAGGAGGGATTTGTTGTGTTCATTCATTCATTCATTAGCGATGCTGTTTGTCTGCCTCACGTTCAGGGTGGCAGGGAGCCTGTCCGAGCTGTGATTGGGCGAGAGGAAGGTTCTCCACGGACCGCTCCATCACAAGAACATTAGAAACATTCACCCTCTCATTGGAGACGCCCCTGTTGTGGGGCGATTACAAGCACGTTCTAGTCTATTATCTGGTCACAGAGACGTCCAACCGTCCACACATCAGCCATTCACTGGCTCGTTCACAGGTCCAACCGAGACGTCCAACCGTTCACCCTCTCATTCACACGTCTGGACCATGCAGGGGCTCCGTGAACCTCCTGCATGTGTTTGGAAGGTGGGAGGAACCCGGAGAACCTTGAGGAACCCACACACACACGAGGAGAACGTGGAGGCTCCACACAGGGTGTGTGTGAATCCAACCGGGGACCTTCTGGCCTGGAGGATGAAGCTCTCGCCGTCCTCCAGGGTGCCTCCCTGGCCGTGGTCAGTTTCGGGTAATTTCCCCGAGACGATCAGACACAAATCCGTCACGCGCCGAGCAAAACCCATCCATGATTCAAGACACAGAAACAACCCCTTTTTCTATCTCCTCCCCGTGTTCACACACCTTCATTGATCCACACACACACACACACATGCAGACACACTGCAAAATAGAAACAGTCCAGATTGAAAAGGTTCTGAGGTCCAATCAGTGAGATGGGGGGGATTCAATTAATTTGTTTTCCCCGAGGAGAGGCGGCACGGGGTCGCAGGGTTCCACGTCCGTTAGCGTCACATTCTGCTTCCTGAGCCGTGAAGGCGCCTCACAAACGGCCTCGCAAACGGCCTCCATGCGCCCGGATCGTCCGGAGTAAATGATTCCCCCGAACCCCGACCGGGTCTGAATTATTCAGGCCGCCGTGCCGAGCCCGGGACGCGTCCTCGTCGCCGGGCGGATCATTCGAAAGTGACTTTGCACAAAATCGCATTATCCGATAATTAAAAATATGGTTCGTTATTCAAATGTTACACGCGGCGTTTTCAGAACGGAACGATCGGCGGTGTCGTTTTTCGCCCGGGCGTCGAGTGATATTCAGGAAGCCGTGTTTGCAGCCGCGCGTCGTTAAGCGAGGGGAGGATATGAGGAAATATTTCAAACGCGGAGTGAAAAGTCCCCGAGGACCATCAACCAGAGAACTGTAGCACTTAGGAACCAAAATAGAGCCGGGCAGGGAGCATAATTAGGCATTCTAAGTGCTTTACATAATATAGTCAATCATAATGAAGGCCCTGTGGGATCCCTGGGTGGCTATTGTCACTCTTCTGCAGGAGGAGCGTTCGCCAGAGAGCCCGGGAAGGAGATGGGAGGGTGAGAGCAGAGGAAGGGGGTTCTCACGCAGAAAGAGAAGACAGTGGGTACAAAACAGTGAAAAGGAAAGGGTTTAACTAAATTAACACACCGTTCTGCTGCGGCGTTACCGCCTGGGTTTTAACCGTCCCCTCGGACGCGCGCTAAAATGTGACTAATGGAAAATTTGAGGGTGGAAAGGTCATTATCACCTCCGCCTCTCGGCAGGAGGTCCCGGCTCGGGTTCCCACAGGGTTCCTCCCTGTGTGGAGCCTCCACGTTCTCCTCGGGTCCGCGTGGGTTCCTCAGGGTTCTCCGGGTTCCTCGCGCCGTCCAAACACATGCAGGAGCTTCCCGGAGACCCCGCGTTGTGCAAATGAGAAGGTGATCGGTTGGACGTCTCTGTATTCGACCCTGTGATTGGTCCGCGCTGAACTCCGCCTCTCGCCCAATCAGAGTGAGGCTCCACCCCCCCCCCCCGTCGTCACTGGATGAATTATTTGGTCCAGGCCTTGTTAAGGCACATCAGGAGAAACACTTTAACCATTAGCATTTGCTGAAAGTAAGCTAATATATTCCGGTTTGCGTCGGCCGACAAAGGCGTTTCTTTTTTATTGTATCCGTGGCATCGTACGTCCGCCGGTTTGCTGCAGCACAGCTCGGCTTCTTTGCCCTTCCTCCGGTCGTACCGGCAGGTTGGAGGTGCCGAATGCCGGCACAACATCACCTTGATGAAGCTAACCTTCCCTCGGCGCCCCGAGGCGGCCGCGTACCCGTGCACACGCACTAATAACCAGATCTACCACGGGGGTTCTCGGTAGCATCGCTGTTTGGGGCGGGCGGGTCAATGCTATCGGCAGATCACGCATTGGGACGCCTCAATCACAGCTGTTCCATATATTGCTTTTTCAATACCTTCATTACTGAAGTAACTTCTGTCCTGGAGAATGTTGAAGGGGACTCTTCAACTCCTTCTTCGTTCCATAGAAGGTTGACCGCGTTGGGTTCCAGATGCCTCCAAACGCGAGCCACGCTTTCATCAAAACCTCAGTCTGAACGTCCTCCAATCGGTGTCCGTCGCTCCGTCGCTCGGGGAGGAGCTCTGACTTGCACGGTGGATTTTGTTGAGAAATATGTGAGGAGGCGATAACCATCTGCTGAGTGAACCTTCTGGGTCGGGTCTCACGATGGCAGCAGGACTGAGTCTCCTCCAAGACGTCCCTCTTCTCGCCCCGGAAGTGTTTGTTGCGGAGCCTTCTGAGTTTTCGGGCTGAGCGGCGCCGTCCTCTGATGTGCTTCTATGTGGACCGGGACCTCCTGCAGCCCGTTACGCCTGAGGAACCTCTGGGACGAGAGGAGAAACATCTCCTTGCTGGCATGAGATTCGTCAGCGAAGGACAAACCTTTAGAAACATCCGACCTTTCATCCTCTCATCTCGTCCGGACAGTTCAGGGTCTCCGGTGAAGCTCCTGCATGTGTTTGGTCCGAAAGAGGAACCCGGAGAACCCGAGCAGACACGGGAAAGCATGGAGACTCCAACCGGGGATCTGGTTGCGGTGCGGCGGGGGCGCCGACCGCCGCACCGGCGTGCCCAGGATGAAATATTCATTTTAGTCATTTATTTAAATACTGTTTGAAAATGAAATCCCAGCCGTTTCCACCCGAGGACATCTGGGCGCTGTCATGTACTTACTTGTCACATTATTTAAACAAACGCACTTGGGGTGAACCGGCACAGCCATTTGTTTTTGTGTGCGTAATATTTCCATGCATGTGTGTGTGCGTGTGTGTTTGCGTGCGCTTAATATCCTGTTTTGCGTTCCATCAGAGTTGCCATCATGTTTCCCCGCCACCACACAGACGTTACACAACAGCAATTTTAGAAAACATAAATGAGTTCACGGGAGCTTCGTATGTTTCCTGCAGGACAAGGGAAAGGACAAAGTGAGGCGTCGTCGCGCTGATGGTCCAACGTGCCTGCGAGGAACTTCACTTTAGCAGTTTGCAATTGCAAACCTGGATGTTCACAGAGTTAATAGACGGGAGTTGTGACCCCGCCGGGGAGAGTTCCTCTCATTTCCCGTTGCACGGGGCACCTCGGGGCCGGAGCTTTAATGGCGTGCGAGGTGGGAGGCGGCGCCGGGCTTCAGGATCCCGGGTGCTCCTGCATGATAATCTCAACTCCCCCGCCGGGAGCCGTCCGTGACCTTGCGTGCCGAATGCTAAGGTGAGCGGAAGCGACCGGAATCCTCCGAGCGACGACGCGGAGCCTCGGACGCGAACCCGAGCCGGGTCCGCCTCTCGGAGGGATCCGGGCAGCGTCGCGTCCATCCGCGCGTCTCCATGCATCGACGTAAACTGGCTGTGTGTGTGTGTGTGTGAAATACTATTTGTATAATGGACGGGAGAGAAACGTCAAAAACTCCATAATGAGACTTTGCATCTTCCAACCCTTTGAAACGTCGGCGGCTGTCAAAGCGTGACGGGTGCGCGGCGAGCCCGGCGTCTGAGGGAGAGTGAAGATGCAAAGCTTCTCCTGACACCGATCCTCCATCTCCCACCCGAGGGACGCGTCACTATATATATAGGAGTTCAGCCAAATCAGCGAATGAAACGCTGAATGAATGCGTTTCAATCATGTCATTTAAAAACAACAACAGGAAGGAGACGTTTCCCGTGGGAGCGTTTAAGGGAAGCAAAGAGCGGGAGGGGATGCGGATGCGACTTGAGACGGCGGTGCGGCGAGGAGGAGAGGCCGGGCCGAAGCATGGAGTAAACGTTCGGGCGGCGGGAGCGATCGCGACTGGCCGGCCGCTCCACCGCAAGGACGGCCGCTTCGGGGTGAGAAGCAGGACGAGTCCATTCTGCTCGGCGCCTCGGCGGACGCTTGTTTGGAGGCGAGCCTCGACGGCCGCTCCCTCCAGGGTCGCCACGACCGTCACGCTCTCATGCTAGAAAGAGTTCCGCTAATGTAGTGTTTGCCTTAAAAAGGTGGTAGAGAAGGTCAGAGGGAGCCGCATTGTTCCTTTGGCGATGAACTATGGGATGTTCGATGACGTCTGCAGCGGCAGAGAACTTTGTTAGACCGGCAATCACGGCTCGGACTAACTTCACGTCATCCGTCGTCCTCCATCCATAAATCTTCCATCTTATCGTTTTATCTTCTACAAAATGTGGTTTGGTTTCCTTTGTTTACACTTCATTCTGTCATCTATTTGAAGGCGCAGAGCTGAGTGACTCAGCTCCCGACGGCTTCTATCTCTCTATCTGTGGGCTGTCGAGCCCCCCGGCCCTCCGTGGCCTCCCTTGCTGCTCCGTTAGCCCCTCTGCAAGTGCTAAACTCAAGAAACCAACTAGAAGATGGACACTCGGGGATGAGGAGGCACTCGCAGGAGGTCACCTTTGCAGGAGGAGGCCTCACTTGGCGCATTGTTTGCGCCGACCGAGACCGTTCGGTTTCGTCGCGAGGCGTCTCTAAACTTTATCTCAGTTTTAACGTCACTTTGTCATTCGGACCATCTTTGGGTGCTGTTTGCGGTCTTCTTATTCCGTGTAATTTCAGGTTAATCAGGGGGTTCTTGAAGGTGAAATAGATACTCAACAGGTTTCTGGTAAAACTACGAGAGCATTGCCGGTGGCATTGGCATGAGTTTGTACTCACGATTGGATTAGAGTCAGCTTCTTCACACATTACAAATGTACAAGCATCGGTTATTTTCCGAGCACCGTGTGACCAGGTGCTCTGTAGGCCGTCTCCCCATCTGATGAGACCAATCACCGCGATGTCGTCCGCAAAACGATGATCTAGTGGATCCGTGCGCGGGTCTGCTGTCGTGGGTGAAGAGAAAGAAGAGGACTGGGCTCAGCACACACCGGTGTTGAGTGTGATGGCGGTTGAGCAGGTGTAGCCTGACCTAACATGCCGTGGTCCGCTGGTCAGAGGGTCCATAGTCCAGTTGCAGAGGGAGGTTTCCGTGCCCGACTTCAGTGATTAACTTGGAGGGGATGACAGTGTTGAAAGCTGAGCTGAAGTCAGCCGTCGCGCTGAGGTGCTGTGATTGCCCAGGTGTGTGAGCACAAACTGTTTCATCTGTACTCCTGTTGCTGCAGAAAGCAAAGCGGCGTGGGTCCAGTGTGGGTCGAAGGGAGTCCTTCAGGTGTGCCAGGACCAAAGCTAAAAACATTTAACAGTAATGGATGCCAGTGCGTCTGAGCGGCGGTCATTGAAGCACCTCGTACTGGAGCGTTTTAGCACCGGCGCCACGGCTGTAGCTTCGAAGCATGTTGGAACAACTGCTTCTGCAAGGAACAGGCTGAAGATGTCTGTAATAAACCCAGCAAGCTGCTCCGCAGATGCGCTAAGCAAACATCCAGGAGGGCATCCAGGACCAGCAGACTTGCTTGGGTTGATCTGGCTCAGGGGTTGGTGGTCTGCGGGCAGGAAGGTCTTGACGGCAGTGTCCTTTTTCCTCCCAAAGTGAGCATAGACGTCATCAAGCTCATTGGAGAAGTAGGTGTCCATGGTTGTTGGGATGGAGTTGCTGGTTTTGTAGCCCGTGATGTCCTGGATGCCTTGCCGCAAAGTTCTGGGGTCAGAGTTGGTGAAGTGACCCTTTATCTTGACTTTATCGCAGTGCTCGGTGTTTCTGATGCCCCTTCAGGTGTGCCCTGGATGTGCTGTTGGCCGGTGCATCTCCTGATCTGAGGGCAGAATTACAGGCCTTCAACAGGATCCACACTAACTTCTGATTAGGGTACGTTTGTGTCAACGTCCCAATGAGTCATTTATGGAACGCATTCTGTGCTGGCTATATGTTTCTAGATATGAACTAGATATGAAATCTACATGTCGTGATGATGCTGTCCTCTGTACCCTCTTCAATGAATTTGTTCCTTTTTATTTAGATTGAAATAGATAAGATAAGACAAGCCAAGATGGTCCTTTATTAGCAAGATAGGGTAGGGGAGGGAAGGGAAGGGAAGAGTCCACTTAGTTAAGGTAAGACAAGGTAAGGTACATTCGTGTAAGGTAAGGTAAGCTAAGCTAAGCTAAGCTAAGCTAAGCTAAGCTAAGCTAAGCTAAGCTAAGCTAAGCTAAGGTAAGGTAAGGTAAGGTAGGTAAGGTAAGGTAAGGTAAGGTAAGGTAAGGTAGGTAAGCTAAGCTAAGCTAAGCTAAGGTAAGGTGAGGTACAGTATGGTAGAGTAGGGTACGGTAGGGTGAGGTAAGAAAGGCCTTTATCAGCCCCTCAATGGAGATCTTAGCAGTGCTAACAGCAGGGATAGAAGTAAAAGTAAAGATCTAAACATCCATTCATTTACAAGCATGTCCTCCATCCATGACTGTACATTTTAAAACACTGATGATGCAAAGTATTGACTGTAGTGGCTCTCGAAACAGAATGCAATACACAGCATGTACATGATCAGCCAGATTATATATACATATACACACAAACACACATGCATATATATAAGGCCGGTTGTCCAGACTGACAGCATGGAGGGGGGAGGACCTGAAATATCGCCGCTTCAGACACTTCGGACGTGTCGGTCTGTGGCTGAAGGAGCCGCCCAGTGCTGTCATGGTGTCCTGCAGGGGCGGGACAGATGGTCCATCAGATCAGAGATGATAGCTTGGCCATCAGTGAGCGGAGGGAGCGTCCCAGGACCGAGACGGCTTTCTTTATCAGCCCGTCCACCCTCTTCCTGTCTGCTGCCGAAATGGCAGCGGCCCAGCGGACCACTCCAGAAAAGATGGCCGATGCCACCACAGTAATGTGGAAGGTCATGAGGCGTCAGCCGGCACACCAGAAGACCTCTGCCATTTTGTGTGGAGGAAGAAGTATCATGTGTTTCACACCCTTGCTCTTATAACACTGAACTGCACATGCTCATGTGATGATGTGATTATTTGTAAAGAAGATTTGCATACCACTGAAAAGATTTGTCTTGGTGATAATTCTCCACATCTCCACTGCTGCTTTTAGTTTTCTGTTTGAGAACTGGAATCCCAAAAGAGTGGGGGCTGTAACATGGAGCAGGATTAGCGGGTTAGCAAGGTAATTCCAGGGTCAACCGAGGATTTTCAGTGTGGTGAAGGTGGTTCCGGTTAAGCGCACTATCTAGCAGTAGCTTGCAAAGTATCTGAAACTGGGCTCGTACGCCACAAGAAGGATGTGAAAGAACCTGAGGGTACAAAAGTAGCTGACTGGACAGAAACAAGGGGAACGGACCAAAGGTCTATGAACTGGTTGAAGACCGTTTAGCCATGTTGGGAAAAGGAAAGATCGTTCTGAAGGGATGTGAAGACAAAGCAGGAAAGTATTCAGTCCCGACAGACTCGTGGTAAGAAGTACTTTCTCCATACGGATCCCAGAAACACTGCAGAGGTCAGTGGTTGTCAGCAGGGCTTAGTCTCTCTGGGAACTTTGGGACAGCGGGAACTTTCTGGTGAGCAACTGTTCGCCTAGAGACTCACTTATGCTCAGGATGCGAACGTACAGGTACTTCTGTTTTACACTTGGCCAAACGTCACTGCCTACGCGTGCTTCACGTTACCATGGTTCTTTAGCAATGCATTCACCTCTAAGTTCTGTTTCAGACAATAACAAACATGGAGCTGGTGGAGGAGCAGGCGATAATGTACACTCTAGGAAAGAGGCAGCTCAGTAGATGGTGGCGATCTGTGTGGCAGAATATGGACAAGGAAGTCTCCCTTGTTGTCTTCTGCATTTCTGCTCCCTTCGCCGGTTGCACTCGAGCATACCGCGCAAAGCTGCCTCGCTACTCGGCCGGTGGTACTGCTCCTTCAGCTGCAACCGTAAGCTCCCCGAGGAACATGCAGGAAGGGAAGGCAGAGGCTGGACAGAAGGCTCGGTCCGTTTGGGTATTTAACACCAAGGATACATGAACCTGAAGCGGAACGGGGTCGTTATGCTGATGGGTGAGTTGCAGCACTTGGTAAGAATCAGAGAGTGAACAGGTAGCGGGGACCATTAGATCTCAAAATAAAGAAGTTCATTTGTTCTCTTGGACTGAGGCTCCTACGGGACTCGCCAAGGCCTGGTTTGGGTCGTAACCTCTCCAGGTGAGATGTTGCAGCGCCGTCGTATGAGGTTGAAAGGTCACGTGGAAGACCTCGCGCCCCTGCTCGGTTAGCAGTCTGTTAGAGGTGAAGAGGCCTCTCAGATGGGAGCCGGAACATCTTCCAGAAACAAACCAGTTGCAAACAAGTCCAGTTGCTAAGATATAATTTGACGACTGGCCAAGACCTGGAGGACCGAGGACCTCGGCAGAAACATCCAAGTTGAAAATGCAGCGAGCCTGTCTTCTTTCTGAAATGGATAATTGTTCCAAAAGATAGTAATTAAATGTTAAACAACTTCGGGGTGTTTTGTAGGTCTTTCAGCGCCTGCTCTGGAAACTTCTGTATCTTTGGAGGTCACGGGCCAAGGAGACGGTGAGCACGTCCTGTGACATGTAATTCAAGAGCAACAAGATTCCGCATAATTCCCCCACACCTGGCCAGATATTAAAGTTTCAGAGCCTTGTGAATTAATGTTTAATCCCTGAAGCGCCAGACAGGGAGAGCAATATGTTCCTCGTCCCAACCCCGGAGCTACTTGGCAGACATGGAGCTTGGAATTACAAGGGTTGGTTCTCGGGGGGGAGACGGAGAAATCACAAGAGCGCAAGAGTCTCGCTTGATTACTCTGGTTATTTAAAAACGGATCGCATCCTCAGGTTCCCGCAGAGCCGGTATCGGGTTCAGACTCTGTTTCAGACGTGCGGCGGCCGTCCTCATTGTTTCACCTGACCCGGAGGTAAAAATCTGGACATCCTGACCGAGGCTGTGTTTACAAACTCATCCCGTGGAAGTGAAGCTGCTGACTGTCAGTGGACTCACGCACAAGCTTAACTTTGGATTAACTATGTTGGATTCATGAGGAAGCGGCGCGCCGCAGCAGAGGTTAGCACCTCCTGCGCTTCGCTAGGAGCTCCCCGGTTGGAGCACATCTACATGGGGTTCCTCCGGGTTCTCCGGGTTCCTCCCGCGGTCCGAACACACCCAGGACGTTCACTGGAGACCCCGGACGTGTGAATGAGTGAACGCTTGTGAACGAGAGGGTGAGCGTTATCATTCCTGCCTGCAGCCTGGAGCGCTTTCACCTCACGGTAGAAGAGCTTCTGTTCAGAAACAGAAGTCACACCGACAATGTGAAAGGTTGATATTTTACAAACACACACACACACACACACACACACACACACACACACACACACACACACACACAATTAACAAGGGAAAAAAAAGCCTTTTCACTTGTTTTCCATCATTGAATTAATTGACCTTTTTATCCGGCGCCGCTCTTTGAGTGCTCGGGCTGACGGCGGCTCACGAGGCTGGAGAGGAGGAGGAGGAGGAGGAGGAGGAAGAGGAAGAGGAGGAGGAGGAGGAGGAGGAGGAGGAAGGCTTCTTATCGAAACGTCAATGGAGCCGTCGTTAAATACAAACAAGCCCATTTCTTTTTTAGGGTTCGCTCTTCCCGCTCTTTCTAATATGACTCCGGGCCGCGCTCTGCCGCCGTCGGCTCGGCTCCTCGCATGACGGCCACGAAGGCGCCGAGGTGGCGGCCCGTTATCCTTTTCCCATTTGTTGAAGGTTTTCCAAACGCGAGCGGTGATTTTTCTTTTTCCCACTCTGAGAGGAAAATAAGCCGTTTAACAAAATAACTGGACATCAGTCTTTGTCTTTTCACCTCCTCACCAAGCGGCGTGTGCAGGAAGAGGAGGATGAGGAGGAGGAGGAGGAGGAGGAGGAGGAAGAAGAGGAGGAGGAGGAGGAGGAAGAGGAGGAGGAGGAGGAGGAGGAGGAAGAGGAGGAAGAGGAGGAGGAGGAGGAAGAGGAAGAAGAGGAGGAGGAGGAGGAGGAGGAGGAGGAGGAGGAGGAGGAGCGGCACGGTGACATTTTCTAAATGGAAGAGTTGATTGTTCTTCACTTACCTTGTTCTTAGTCGGAGATTAAACGGGAAAATGGTCCGCGGCGCCGTCTTTGAACGCGCACAATAACGCGGGAATGCTGTGTTCATTCGTGTCCCCGCTCGTGTTTGATCCACGTGTACACGCCGACGTGAGCGGCGCACCAGCCGCGCACACACACCCCTGTTTATCTGCCACACACACACACTCACCTGGAGCCGGCCGGGCTTCAAACGACCCTCCGTCCCGGCTTCCTGGAACGGTTCTTACTCACCGCCCGTTTCTCTTGTTTATCATTTTTAACCCTGAATCACAATGTCGGTGCGGCTGCCCCTCAACACACACACACACACACACACACACACACACACACACACACACATACGCCTGAAACAAAGACAAAAAAAAAGCGGGATTGAAACGAAGGCGCTTTTTGTCTGGCCCTTGAAGTGGAATCAAGGTTTGATGAGCCCGTCGCTCTGCGCCGCCGCCAAAGCCTATTGTTGCGGATGGCGCGTCCGGAGATAACTTCACGCGGCGATGTTCTCGCACCCCTGGATTGTTTAACCCCAAACTGCTATTTTGAACGCACAATGAGTCTTTTCTGGTGTTTGGAGATTTGGACGGAGAACCTCCCCGTTCAAGCGATACAGAGAGCCGTAAGAGGATTACAGAAACGATGCTCCATTTTACCATCTTCACGGTAAAGTGTTTAATATTAAGGCCGCTCTGCTAAATATAGTGCTTAAAGTCTGTTTTGTTCTGTTCCCTTGTGATGGAACGAAGGATAAGGAGACGGATAAAATCGGCCCGAGAAAAGAGACGCCTTGAATTGGATGGTGAAGAATGGCCGCCCGGATGTGATGGCCAGGCAGGGACGTCGGGCTGCGTCGCTCGCCGTGACACCGTCTGGTGATTTGGTTTGGTTTTTCAGAGCGGGGGATCCCAAGGGTCAGGACTTCCTGCTGTCGCACGTCCTTCAGAGTGAACCTTCACTCTCCTTGCGTCGCTCGCTTCACAGTTTTTCAACTGCTCGTTTGGTGTTTTCCGTAAAACGTGGAGAAGCTCGGGGTGTTATTGGTCCATCAGAGGAGCATCAGTCCGTCGACCGGCGAGCCAAACCTTCCCCTTCAGACGCTAAACAATTTGGTCCCCAATGCAGACAACTATCCACCAAAGGAACGTGCTCTCCGGATCTTCGAGTCGATGTTCCAGCCGGCCGAGGTTCTAACGGTCGTGATGTTTAAATCAGCGGCTAAACATTGAAGAATGGAAAAAATGTCCGGATCAAGTTGGAACCACCGCCAGACACGCAGGTCAACTCAGATTTGATTTATTTGCCGCAAAATCAAAACCCAGTTCTCCTGACACGCTCCATGTAGACCAGGTCTGGACCACACTCCTCAAGGCCATCTTAAGAAACCCTGGACGGGCTCTCATGATCTAGTACTGCTAATATCAGCAACCGTCACGCTAAGAGTTAGCATGATACAAGAATAAGAAATAAGAAAGGCGGACGCCTGACGAGATGCCGCCATGCGTCCACCATTTTATATGGCAGCTAGGCTAACGCCTATTATATGGGGCTAGGCTAAAGCTAACTATAAGGTTTGAAGCCGGTTCTTAAACAAAGAGAGGGTTGAGATTGGCTCAAGGAGCGCTGACCAGCCGGTAGGGTTTGAGGAGTTCTCTGACACAGGGAGGCGCCGGGCCATGGAGGCCTCCTTCCCCCGTTCCAGATCTCCTGGAAACCCAGAAGACGACCGCCAGGTCCCACAGAATGCAGCTTACCTGTTAAGTTCCCAAAACAAACAAGCGTTAGCTAGCATCAGCTCCCCCTCGGGCCGTTCCGTCAGCTCTCCTCAGCCGGAGAGGTGGCCAAACGTGTCCAGATGTTCTGGCTCATCTGCCGGTTCCTTCACGTCCAGGCCGCTCCGGCTGGGAGCCACAATAAAAGCTCTTCTGGCTGTAAACGGCTGCCTTCCTCACCGCCTTTGCCAAGGACGTTTTCGGTAAATCTTTGAATTAACCACGGGGTGCGCTCTAAATCGCATTCGCGCCAGCCTGGCACACACACACACACACACACACACACACACACACACACACGCGTCCACACATGTAGACAGATCATTAGGTTTACACATCCCGTCACACTCTGAAGTAATGAGCTGCATAATTGTAAACAATAAAATATTTACAAGCACTTGGCAAACGTTGCCGTCGCTCCTCGGGAGAATAATAGCGTTGTCCGAGAACCTCCACGAGCAGATGTGGTGAGATACCGGCACGATCTTGGGCTGGGCTCGGACGGAGACGCCGAGGAACCGGGTGAAGCCGATGGGTCCGGGACCCCCCGGGGGCCCCGAACACCCCGGCGTGGCCGGACCGGGGGGGGCGAGGCGAGAGCCGGGACTCCGTGAGGAGCCTTGAATCCGCCGCGCCATCCATTCTTCTCTCCATTATTGGCACATTAATCATTCGGGTGCCCGGCCGTTCATCTGCAGTTGATAAATGTCAGCATGAAAAGCCCTTAAAAGGAATTCATCACAGTTTAGAATGTGATTACCCCCCCAGCAGCCCCCCCGCCGGCTCCCCTCCACTCCCACTCCCACATGTTGCCCCTGCTTTTATGAGGCGCTCCAGGATCCCAGGCCAGATATGGAGATATCATTGTGTCAGTGCAATAACGCTGCGTTTGAGTTATGAGTCTACAAAGAAAAACCTGGCTGGCTTCCCCCGCCGCCCCCCCGCTGCCTCCGCTCGCCATCTGCACGCCGTTTCTTTGTCTCCCTAGGATGCGCCGAGGAGGCCGAGCGGTCGTCT
>NC_141317.1:10577500-10615000 GCF_037954325.1 Fistularia commersonii
GCATCTGCGTCCATGTCCGTGTCCATGTCTGCATCTGCATCTGCATCTGCATCAGCTTCTGCGTCTGTGTCTGCGTCTGCGTCTGCGTCTGCGTCTGCGTCTGCGTCTGCGTCTGCGTCTGTGTCTGCAGCTCAGGCTGTAGTGAAGCTCTCAGTACCTGCAGCTTTGGCCGTGTTCATGTCTGTGTCTGAACTCATGTACAGAATCACAGATACAGGAGGCCAATATGCTTTTCCTCCTCTGGTGTCCTGGCTCTCCTTCAAGACATTATGGGATGGATGGATGGATGGATGGATGGATGGATGGATGGATGGATGGATGGATGGATGATAAATGCCATGCAGACCTATGGTTTCATACCCCTCGGGCTCTCCTGGGGTATTTTTCATCCTCAGAACTAAAAGCTGTCCAGCTTTGGAAGCTCTGACCTCGGTCACGTTCCACCAACTTCTGGTGAGAAGTGAGAACACAAATAGTTCTGTGGGGAAAGTTTTTAATAGGCGGCATCGGAAGCTGGGCTTCGGACCGGCTGAGCGGCACAATCTGGATACGGAACGCAAGTTCACATCTGACCGGCCTGACTTGGATTTGGTCTTTCTTCAGACGGACGCGGAGAAGATGGAAGCCGGGACTCCGGCAGCTTGAGGTGTCTGAGAGAAGACCGGATGAAGGTTCAAAACCCCATCGGCCGGGGCCACAGCAAGGACACATGCTGTCCTTTTCTGGTTTCCCTCAGCCAGCAGAAACATGCAGCGGGTTCATCCATCCATCCATCTGACCTTCCATCCGCTATCACTGACCCTGCAGTCAGGACAGCAGAAGCCGGTCCCAGTCGGACCAGAGGAGAGCTTCACCCTGGACCGATGTCAGAGATGTCCAACCATCCACCTTCTCGTCCACACGTCCGGACAACGCATGGTCTTCCATCAACCTCCAGGAGACACGGGGAGAACGTGGAGCCTCCACAGAAAGTTGGGGCCTCAGGACCAAACCAGGACCTGCAGTCTGTGAATCCAGTGGTTGCCTCAGGTGTGAAGGGGAGGGTGGATGGTCTGCTCTCCATATGAGAAGGTCCTGCTCCTGGCCTGCTGTCAGCAGAAGCCGGCTGCAGCCTCTGTGAACGGAAGCTCGGATCAGTCTTTGCCAAGAAACATTCAAAGCATGAAATATCTTCTCGGTGAATGCGAAGATGTAAATGAAGGTGCCGTCCATGTTCTTCTGCAGCGTGGAACCACCCGGAAGGACGGAAGATCTCCGTCCCGTTCCGAACCCCGGGAATCAGGAAGGTTCAAACTGGCGGCTCATTAAGAACAACGCCGGGCGGATCAGGTTTGTCTTCGGCGAGACGCCGCTTTGTCTTTAAAAACACACGGATCTCCAGAGAAGGAAAACATCTGATGCATTGATGCGATCAGATGATCCACCCGTCCACCGTGGGCAATGTGATGCTCATGCCTTGGAACCCCCACCAAACACCAACACACCCCACACACACCCCACACACACCCCACACACACCCCACACACCTCCCACTCCACCCACTCCTCCCACTCCTCCCACCCCCACAGCTAAATCTGATCTCTGAGATAAACAAACCCACAACAATTAAGAGATACGGGGTTGACAAAATAATTAGCGTTGGGGGGGCGAGGGGCGGGGGGGCGAGGGGGGGCGAGGGGGGGGCTGTCAACGCAGGGAGAGTAAACAAATAATCTTCTGGCCGGCTGAGCAACAAACACATTAAGTGTGTTTACAGCCGAGGAGCTCGGAGCAGGAGGAGATCTTCCTCCCGTCCGCTCCCGCCGCTCCTCAGAAGCTCCCGTGGAGGAAGGCGGAGGGCAGGACGCCCCGACGGGGATTTTATGGGCGCCCCCTTCGGTGGGAGACCGAGGCGCCGCAGAGACTTCAGCCACCAGAGAGAAGGTCCCTGTGAGAAGAAGACATCTGGTCTCTGTTCTCCAGAACCTGCAGGAGGTTCAGCGGAGACCAGAAATCACCTCCGAGGGCGAATGTCTTCCGGTGCTGCCCTGTGATTGGTCCAGAGTCGACCCCGCCTCTCGCCCCGTCACAGCCTCCATCCCAAATGCTCCATCAAGATCATGAATGAATGAAGGTCTTAAGCTGATCTCCTGCAGATGGTCCCGGCCACCGGCTCGTGGTCGTGTCTCCGGCCGCCCGCGGACACAAAGACTCCGTGCCGACAAGCGGCGGCGCCGGCCGAAGGTCTTCCCGCCGCGAGGCGACCCCCCGCCCCGCCGCCGCTCCTCCATCACGACCGCCCGCTGAGACTCTGTGAGAGTCCGCCGGAGAACCGGGCTTTTAGAGGATTCCTCAAAGAATCCCAGCAGAAGCACAGGGAGCGTTGAAGCTGCAGGCACTCGGCCTGTAAGGACCATTAACCAAACACACAACCAGATGAAACCAGAGCTCTGCAGCCTTCTGGAGGCCTGAGCTCCACACTCTCTGCCAGAAGCTCCTCGCTTGGATTCCCACAGATGTGGAGCCTCCATATTCTCCCATGTCTGCGTGGGGTTCCTCAAGGTTCTCCTGGTTCCTCACACAGTCCAAACACATGTGGGAGGTCCAGTGGAGACCCTGGATGGATGGATGGATGGATGGATGGATGGATGGATGGTCCGTCGTACTGCATCAGCAGAGAAGATGCTCAATGTTCTCCCTCCTTTCGTCCACAAACATGAAGGTCTGGCCTGTGTTTCTCAGACTCGCCGTAGAACCAGACGTCCACCAGCAGGAAGCCGGTCTCCCTGCTGGTGGACAAAGTTCACCAGCGTGACACGGTGAATAATGAGGTCACGTGTCTGACGGAGACTAAAAAGATATCATGAACACACACCTCATCCACACACACTCACACACACACACACACACACACACACACACACACTTGCCTGCATGTAGTCCCATGTTGGATCCACCCAGACCTTCCCAGCTGTGCACCGTGTCCTCCAGCACCTCCTCCAGGCTCTGCAGCTCCACGGCGTTTGATGCCGAGGCTCGAGTGGAGCCTCAGCTGGAACCGATATCTGTATCAATAGATCAATAGATCACTAGATCAATAGATGCATGGCTGTTTCTGCCCTCGTGGCGGTATTTAATTCATGAACCCCTGAAATAACGTCTGACATTGAGGATCCGCGTGAGCGTGGCGTCTGGACTCCTCCAGGTCTGGACTCCTCCAGGTCTGGACTCCTCCAGGTCTGGACTCCTTCAGGTCTGGACTCCTCCCGGTCTGGACTCCTCCAGGTCTGGACTCCTCCCGGTCTGGACTCCTCCAGGTCTGGACTCCTCCAGGTCTGGACTCCTCCAGGTCTGGACTCCTTCAGGTCTGGACTCCTCCCGGTCTGGACTCCTCCAGGTCTGGACTCCTCCCGGTCTGGACTCCTCCAGGTCTGGACTCCTCCCGGTCCGGCCAGCGGCCGCACAGAACTTCACAAACCGGATTCTGTCCTGCAGGAATCCGTCTCTTTTTGGATTTTCCAGCTCAGCCCAGGGAGACGGATTCGCCGGCGTCGCGTTTTGTCACCGCGCCGGTTTCTGCTGCACAAAGAGTAAAATGCAGGACCTCCCAGGACCTTCTCGTTTCCTTTTCATTTACCGGGACAAACAAACCGCGGGGACTGGATGTGGATTCATGAACCCTGTGGAAAGGAGGTCTTGGCTTTGTCTGCATTCACCGCTCGTGCCAAAGAACGGGGTCCGGCGGGAGGGTTCGGTGCCGGAGAAGCAGGCGTCGGCAGGGACGTCCCTCAAACGGATCATGGAAGTGTGGTGAACCTGCAGCTTTGCTTCGAGGAGCAAACCACGCCTGCGAACCACAGGACGAAGGTGCGACTCGGGTCTGTTTCCTCCATTTGCAAACCTTCTCCATGGCGTCCGCTCGCCTGCGTGGCTCAGCTTGCGAATCATTTGTTTCCCTCCCAACACAGAAGTGCCCTTTTCAAATGCTACCGCTCTGAATAATGACAAACGAGCCCGTTAAGTGGCTGCTAATGTACGTCTCTGGCATTCGCACTAAGTGCCCCTTTAATTTCAACATCATCTTTTCACATTCCTCTTGACATGTTTGGAAGAGCCGGCCGGTGTTCTTTGTGTTCGGTCAGGAGATCCAATGAGTCCGGACCGTCTGACGCGCCGAGTTGGCGTGACGCCGCCGACGCCGGCCAGAGACGTCCGATGCCTTGTTCTCGATGCTCCCTGAACTACATCGACCCGTCATCGATTCGAGCCTTCGATATGTTTTGTTTTGGCCACGTCAGGCGGTGAGCTGTCTGGACAGTGTCATCGAGGCCGCCGAAGTCCATGATGCATTCTGATCCGAGGCCTTGGACTCCCTTTTCATTTAAAGATTTCTCCGACATCCAATGAGCATGTTCTCCCCGTGTCTGCATGGGGTTCCTCCGGTTCCTCCGGTTCCTCCGGTTTCTGCAGTCCAATAACTGGCCGAGGGTTGACCGGAACCCTACATTGTCCAGATCGTACGAGTCCGGCGACCGACGGCGAGGCTCCAGAACGCCCGCGACCCCGGGAGCAGACATGCTGAATGAACGGGCGTCTGCAAATCGTCCGTCGCGCTGGAAGAGGTCGAGCATCCGATGCCTATTAGCCGACGCTAACAATAGCGCGGTTGAAAAAGTATAAATCCCTCTTTCGCCGGCAGTCACTCTTGAGCTTTTATGGTCTGGCTCATCCGCACGGCGACGGCGGCCGAGCTGCCGCGCCGGACGCTAAGCGGGCCGTCCGGACCGACCGGGGCGACCCGGTGTCTCGGCCGTCCGCCGCCGCTCTCGTTGGCGAGGAGAACCTGATATGAAGAGACGCGGCGAGAAGCCCCTGTTGATTCAGTAATAAAGGAAACGGCGGCCTGTGATTACCTGAGTAAATCCCCTTTTGAGAGCGGAGGAGAAAAAACAAGCCGCTTCAGGCAAAGAAAGCACGGCTTCACATCCTGATCAATAGCACAGATTAAACTCCAAAGCAGCCCATAATTCTTGATGCTTCAAAGTTGGTACTATAGCTAACAGATGTAATGCATCGCCTCTCCGCCTCTGCATCTTAAGTTTGGGGTCTCGCGGCGACGACATTAATTTCTCGTTTCCGTTTCATCTATCTTTCAACGCGCGAGCCGGAGGGAGCCGTTTGAATCTCCTTTATGTCTCATTACGGGGCGCCCGTCTGACGCCGTCATTAGCTGCCTATAGGAATCTCAGCCGCCGTCAAGACGGCTCCCGCTAATAATTCTTTGTTTTGCTTTAATTGCCGGGACGACGCTCTTAAACCTGCCTTCCCTCTTCCATCGCGACATGTTTCAGCACCAGTGTCTTTTAAATGCCCTCCTTGCCACGTCTGCATGTCTGGCTTGATTAGACGTGGTGATGGTCGTGTGTGTGTGTGTGTGTGTGTGTGTGTGTGTGTGTGTGTGTGTGTGTGTGTATCCCCCCAGGTCCCGGGGTCACCCTGTCATAGAATCAGGAGCTTTTCACACCGTTGTTGTCTGGGAGCAGAGCTGCCATCCTCCTTTTTATCCCCCACCTCTCTTTCTTCCCCCCGAGGCTATCAGACACAGCTGGAGTGTGTGTGGGATGGAAGGGCTACAAGAACCCCCCCCCACACACACACACACACACACACACACACACACACACACACCCGACACCCCCGGGGATATGTGAGGTGGATCAGGGTTCAGGCGGCCAAACACTGCTAAATGCACTGGGATGGCTCAAGTTCAAGGGGTTTGGGTCAGTGTGTGTGTGTGTGTGTGTGTGTGTGTGTGTGTGTGTGTGTGTGTGTGTGTGTAGCTTTGTAGCTATTAAAGGCACTGCAGGGTCATATTCTAGGAAAATAAAACAGAATGAAGATTTAAAAAGCCCAAATGTTTTTTTTTTGTTTTGAAATGTGAGCGCGGAGCTCTTGAGTCGAGGCTACGTTAATTAGCAGGAGTTAATGCTAAGCGTATTTATATCGGACACATTGGCGTGTGTGATTGATGGATCAAAATGGAATTCGAATTAAGAACCCGGGCATTTAAACGCGAGCGTGCAGAGCGCTGATAAGGATTAAAAAATGACTCCGCGCAGCTTCTTTTAGTTTATTTTTATTAATAGCAGTCGTGCACGAGGAATTAATTTATAAAGTCTCTGATTTGTGAAGTTTCTATCCGCGTTAAAGCACATTTAAATTCCAGCTCTCGTTTAAACAATGCAGATGAAGTGGTGTTGTTGGGCACTGTGATGCATGTGACGGCTTTGGCCACCGAGCGTCACGAACGCCGCCGCCGCCGTGGCGTCCCCGAAGCTCTTCTGGAATGTTCTGGAGGTGCCGGAGGCTCTCGTGTCCACGGTGTCTGTTCGCTCACATCGTGTCAGACGCCGCAGGTCCTGAGGATCTGGTGTTTGCTTCCATCAGGTTGGTTCCGCCGAATGCGGACTTGGACGGTGGATGAGAAGGCGTTGGTCTTTTCTTCTACGTCGGGCCTGAGGCGGACCGGCCGTCTGAAGCCGCTCAGAAGAGCCCTGACCACAGAGCGCAGCGTGGACAACCAGAGGGACCATCATTACATTGGTTTGTTGTTGATGTTGCTGATCCTGGATCCGTTTGGAGGTCCTGCTTGGAGACCTCCGTTCGGTCCGGCCAGGTTCCTTCTCACCGTGACCTCCTCACCCGCACGCTGCCCCCAATCAACCATTTACGTCATCATACCTGTTGCCGTCCAACACGGAAACTCCAAATGAATGATGAAAATAATACTTTTTGTTTTCCGAGTCAAATCCCCTCATCAGGAGGGTCCCTGAGAACGCCGGGTTCATCCGGCGAGCGGAGGAGAGATTAGCAGTGGGAACGGAGTCACGGAGAAGTTACCGGCTCGCCGAGCGCCGCAATCTTTAGCAAAGAATAACATTCTCTGCTTAATCCCCATGAAATGATCTTAGCGCACGACGACCAGCCTTATTTCTGCATTGTATCTCGCCACAGAGCCGGCTCCCGGCTCCTGGCTCCTGGCTCCTGGCTCCCGGCTCCTGGCTCCCGGCTCCCGGCTCCTGGCTCCCGGCTCCCGGCTCCTCCTGAACGGGCCGGGCCGGGAGGAGACGCTGCATCCTCGCTCGCACTCCGCTGAGTTCTTCGGTCTCGGCAGAGTCGGCGTTCGCTTTCCCTCTCAGCCAAACCTCTGGACGGTGCAGGGTCTCCACTGGACCTCCTGCATGTGCTTGGAGGACGTGGAGGAACCCGACGCACACACGGGGAGAACATGCACAAAGAGGACCTTCTGCAACCTCTGCACCCTCCCATGTGTTCCTCTCTTGTGTCCAGCTTTCACTTCATGGAGTGTCTGAGTCCACCGGAGCCCGATTTGAAGAAATGTCAGTTGACACCGATCTCCACGCCACGGTGAGTCCGCTGAGGTGATGCGAGACCAGATATTTGAAGCAGCCCGACTTCCACCCACCTCATGAAGCGAGGGCCTTTCCCGAACAAAGACTGGAAGGCGAGCGGCCTCGCCGCCGCGTCCGCCGCCGCCGCGTCCGCCGCTACCGAAATGCGATTCGAGCAATCAGTCAAATCAAGGGTTGAGTTTATTTCCAAACGGAGGAGCGGGGGCGAGCGTGGAGACGGAGAAGATGAGATGTTGAGAGGGTGGAAGAAATATGGACTGCTTTGGCAGCGGCACAATGAGGAAATGAATTTGGCCGCAAGAAGCTAAAATGTGACCCAATGCCTTCAGGTAAAAGTAGAGGCAAGGCTGAAATTACAATCACTACTGATTACACACACACACACACACACACACACGCACACACACACGCCTGCGCATTCAAACTTTGATCTTTAAACACTCTGCTCCCGCAAATGAGATGAAACTATTCGATTTCACACATTTTAGCTGCTCGCTGCCGACTTGCTCATGAAGAAACCCCATTTGCTGCAGCAGGCCAAGTACGAAGACCTGCGCGCGCTGTGTAATTGAAAACATGACAGGATTAATTTAAATCACTTTCCTCCAAATTTTGTAAACAAGATTCCATCCCGGGCCGTGATTGGCTACCGGCGCCTGCCGCTCGACTGGCTCCGGCGCCGCTGACGGGGCCGGAGGGAACGCGCGTCACAGTGCCGGTTTCCGTCGGCGACTCGGAGAACGACGGCGCCGATTCTGCTCACCGATAAATACGTTGGTGAAAACCGAACGGTGTCGTAAGGTCGTCGGTTCGATTCCCAGCTCCGCCTGTCAGCTGACGTGTTCTCGGAAAGGACACTGGACCCTTCAGGTGCTCCAGATGGTGTGATCGGCTCCTCCATAACGCTGATTACGGCACTACATGTAGCTGGAGCAGTGGGAGCAGTATTGATGTCGCAGTCGCAGTAGTAGTAGTAGTAGTAGTAGTAGTAGTAGTAGTAGTAGTAGTAGTAGTAGTAGTAGTAGAAGTAATGTTGAAATCTTCTCGTCGTGGCAACTGGACTTGATTTCTTCCCTTGAAGACGTCTCAGCCGTCATCCCAGCTGCTTCTCCAGGTCTAAAGACCTGTGTGGAGTTTCCCAATAGAAGTGCCAGGGTTGTGGACGCGTCCAGGTGATGGCGGCTTGTTGGGCAAAGGAGGAGTTGATGGTCAGAAGCTCGGTCTCAGGGGTTGTTATGCTCATGGTGGTGTCGTTCGTTGGATCAGAAGAGCATCTTCGTGAGGTGACCTGGACTGGAATGTGAAAAGGTGAAGCTAAACAAAGGAGTCAGACCCGTTGGATCTCATGAACGGAGGCTCGTGTGGACGTTACTGAGGGCCGCTTCTGGTGGTGGATCTTTCCTGGTTGTTTGGAGGCTGCAGAAGGTCCTGGTTCCTCCTGGTGTTGATCCAGTCTGCTAAAGGTTGTGTCTGAGGCCCCTCCTCTGTTCAGAGATGGATTTTCTGTTTTGACAAAGATGTCTTCTTTGACTCCGCCATAGGAGGGCCAGCACTTCACCCGTTTGCAGAGGGTGTTTGGTATCTCCAGCGTAGACGTCATCGCAGTCCTCAGTGCAGGTGACAGAAGACATCACGTGGTCCATCTTCTGCCTGGGTGTTTTGTCCTCGAGGCGCATCGGTCTTCATCTCCGGGTGTTGTGGGGTTTGAAATGTGCTGATAAACAGTGTTTGTTGAACACCCTCAGGAGTTTCTCCAAAACTCCAGAAGTCTCTGGAACGAGGACTGAAACCTCAACAAGTGAAGAAACTCAAGTCCAGTTGCCACGTCAAGAAGATTCTGCCATGAATTCCCCAGGAGCCGGATGACCGAGAACCTCCATAGATACTAGGAGTCGTAGCGGTCGACGCTTCCAATTGGAAAGTTGTCGGATCGATTCCCGGCTCCTCCCGTCTGCCTGCCGATGTGTCCTTGGACAAGACAACAAATCTCTTAGTAGCTCCAGATGCCATTGGAGCTCCTTGAGTGGCAGCTTTGCCACCAACAGTGATGAAGGCACTGCATGTAGTATTGTATTAGTCGTAGTAGCAGTAGTAGCAGTAGTAGTAGTAGTAGTAGTAGCAGCAGTGGTGGTGGTAGTTACCAGAGGGTGCAACCCTCCCATTTGAGGTCTTTCGTTACAGTCCCGGCTTTCGTACAGCTCCTCCCGTCTGCCTGCCAATGTGTCCTTGGACTCTGAACCATCAGTTGCTCCAGAAGACATGTGAGCTTCCTGAGCAGCAGCTCTGCCACCGCTGGTCATGTAGCGGGAGCAGTGCTAGGAGCAGTGCTAGGAGCAGTGCTAGGAGCAGTGCTAGGAGCAGTGCTAGTAGTCGTCGTACCAGACCAGATGGTCCGGTCAGCACCTTGCAGTGTGTGTGAGTGAGAGTGTGAGTGTGTGAATGCTATCCAGAGTGAGGCAGCGGTGAAAAGCTCCAGACAGGTGGCGAGCGTCCGCCGTCCTGCCTTATGGAGTCCTGCTAATTCCACCTTCTCACACTCAGGCGGCGCCGCCCGTCCCTCACGCCCTCTTCCCCCGACGGCCGACACAAAGACCGGCTAAGCGAGCAGCTGGCGTGGTTGCCGTGGCTGCGGCGTTCTCCTGAGGCCGCGGCGAAGGTGGCGTCCACCGCCAGATCATATCCACACCTGCTGCTTCTCCGGGCCTGGATGTTTCCAGAAGATTTCCACAGTCATACTTCCTGACACCCGATTCAAGCGCACGGACATTTGGGATGAGAGCGTTTACCTGCCGCTGTGTAATTTGGTTTTATAAGACGGCCCTGTTTCACTTTATTCAGGCTGCCACGGTTTCACAGCAGCTGGGGTACATTTTCCAGGCTCCGGTGTTAAATTACATTGCTTTAAGTTTGAATTTCAATGATGTGGTGCCAAATGGAGGCGCCGACACATAGCAGCCACCTGTGTGTGTGTGAGTGTGTGAGAGAGTGTGTGTGTGTCACAGTCATCTCTGCAGGGAATTAAGGTGATTTTTTAGAGAGAAAAGAGAATGTAAATTTTTCTGACTCCCCTGAACCGCATTACCATCTCGGCCCGCCGAGCTTCTTTTAATGTTGCCGTCGCGTCGTGACGGCTGATACCGTCCTGTTCAACGTGGAGTGAGTGGAAAACACACCTGCCGCTGCACGCCGGCCGGGGGTCGGGCAGGTGCTCGTCGTCCAGTATGGCTCCAACTAGATGGCCGGTTTGCCAGAAGAAGCGAGAACCCTTTGTATCAAACTCCAAATGGAAAAGTTTGCTTCGGGATATTTCAGGTCGGCAGCCGATGCGGCTCGTGATTTTCCAAAGGTAGCCACCGCTCGGCCTTTCAAAAGCCACGATTTTCATTCATTCATTCATTCATTCATTCACTCATCATCTTTACAAATTATTCTGCACTCGGGTTCTCGGGGTGACATCAGCTTGTATGTTCCCAAACTGTCATTTGAGCTATTAGCATGTAGCTGTTAGCGCCACCAGTAATAGCAGCATTGTGTCTGTCGCACTGCTGCTAACATGACCAGGACTTCCTTGAAAAAGAGGTTTTTAATCTCAATGGGACTTTCCTGATTAAATAAAGGAGAAATAGAAATAAAACATCTCTCCGTCTCCTGGTCGAGGCAGAAGGCCGCCCACATCGTCTGAGGTTTCAGCCCCGTAAGAGGCGGCGTTTCCTCTCCGGGCTCTTGGTCCAGGGGAACATTGATGTTCTGCAGCTCATCTTAAAGAACTTGGTCCAGACCTGCTTCTACGCTCAGGAGCTTGAAGGATATTCTCAGATGGTCACACCTTCAGGGGTCTGGAAGAGGCCACGTCTCCATGGGTTGACGGCGAAAGGGTGACCGAATGAGGGCTGAGACAGGACCGGCTTTTAGCCGGTGGTCACCACGCTGAGGATGGAGCGTGCAAGTTCAACCAAAGACACGAGTGGACCCGTTTAGTTCATCAGCTAAATGTAAGCGCAGCTTTGAGCTCACAAACAGAAGGTCCCTGCTAGGAGTCCCACAGGGTTCCTTCCTGCGTGGAGCCTCCAGGTTCTCCCCGTGTCCGCAGGAGCTTCATGGAGGTCCAGCATCGTCCACGATGGTCGCGTGTCTCTCCACGACTCGGGAATGACAGAGTGAATGGTTTCAGCCACCTTTCGTCCTGCAGCCTGAAACCCCCAGCGCAGGATAAGCAGTATAGATTAATAGATTAATTATATAGATTATATGTAGATTATATAGATTATAGATTCATTCAGGACTTTTAACGAGGCGTCCGAGGACTTGAACCAGCGTTGTGTGATGGCACTTTGCCAGCAGTGGAACGGAGCTTCGACCACATCTCCTGTAACACTGAGTTTCCTCCACGAACCTTCACATCAAATCCGTGTCCTCTGATTCTGAGCCGGAATTGTATTTAAATCAACTGTTTAAAATGAGATTTATTGCGGATTCGGCGCCGCTTGCTTTCCGATTGTTGGCATTTGCGCCGCTGTTTTTCCCACATTCAGGTGGAGCTGCAGGAAATGTTTGACACGTCCATTAGAAATGTAAAATAGCAGAAGCCGTGAGAACGGGAGTGACGTGAGAAGCGAAGTCGGGGAAAAAAGACTCCGAGACAGAAAGTGTTTTGTGTCGGATTGAAAGGAGACGCCGGCCGGACGCCTCACAATATCTGAGAAACCACATCAGTGTGTCTTCTGATGGAACCCTCCAGAGGAACGTCTGCTGCTCGGCCAGACGCCGGACCTGAAGTCCTGTCAGCCGCCAGCGCGTGTGGAGATACTGAAAGGGGTTTGCATGATGGTCCACCAGCAGTCATCCTCACCATGTGACTCCACCTCAGGAGGTCTGCCTTCATTCATTCGTTTACCGTCCTGCTCCAGGGAACCTTCAGCCTCTGCAGACACACCTCCATCACCTCCATCACCTCCATCACCACCATCACCTCCATCACCTCCATCACCTCCATCCCCTCCATCACCTCCATCACCTCCATCACCTCCATCACCTCCATCCCCACCATCACCTCCATCACCACCATCACCTCCATCACCTCCATCACCTCCATCACCCTCTCATCCACTGAACATGTGTTTGGACGGCAGGAGGAGCCTGGAGGAGGAACCCCAGGCAGACACGGCGAGAACATGGAGGCTCTACCCAGGAAGGAACCCTGTGGAAATCCAAGCAGGGACCTTCTGGCTGCTGCGAGATGTGGAGGACGTTCTTCGTCTGAATATCTTTTTTCAAAAAGTAAATCAACTTGATAGAAAGTGACAGAGGCCATTAATTCAGAAATGGCTTTCCCTCTCTTCCACTTCTTCTTCTTCCACTTCTTCTTCTTCTTCTTCTTCTTCTTCTTCTTCTTCTTCCACTTCTTCTTCTCCATCTTCCACTTCTTCTTCTCCTTCTTCTTCTTCTTCCACTTCTTCTTCTTCTCCTTCTTCTTCTTATTCTCCTTCTTCCACTTCTTCTTCTTCTTCTTCTTCTTCCACTTCTCCTTCTTCTCCTTCTTCTTCTTCTTCTTCTTCTTCTTCTTCTTCTTCTTCTTCTTCTTCTTCTTCTTCTTCCTCTTGATTCCCGGCCCCTCCTCCTCCTCCTCCTCCTCCTTCTGGTCCACTTGTACTTGCGCTGGGCAGGACGGAGCTTCTGGGAGAACAGAAGCAGAGGGGAGAAGATATGAAGAAAGCAGTACAGTGCGGCAGCAGGGATCACCAGGAGGCAGCAGGAGATGATCTGAAGAACACAGCGAAGGACAAGAGAGGATTTGGACCGCGGGGAGCAGATAAGCTCGGACACACTCCCAGAAAGCCCAGGAAAACAAAGCGACGGGAGCAGAGCTCTGGCCTTCTCCCGCGGGCTTTGCTCCTCCTCAAGCTTCTGCAAACAGCGGCAGGTCTGGAGCAAAGCGCTGAGCTTCATCTTCCTGAGAGGAGATGCTGAGCTTCCACATCACCGGGCGGCGAGGACCGAGGACCGAGACGGCGTCCTCGTTGCAGCTCCGCCCGTGGAGGGCGGGCCGAGTCACGTCTGGCGTCAGCCGGAGCCTCTGGAGAAGAGTCTCTTCTCCGGACCTCCCCGAAGACGTCAGAAAATATCATTTCCTGTAAAAAAAAGCCGAAAATCTCCTTGTTTGCCAGCAAAACATTCAGATGAACGGTGGATGTGCTGGCCGGCGTTGATGTCAGCGTGAGCATGACGTGTCCGTCCGCCGGCGTGGAGAAAAGGCCGGTTTCTGCAGTGGCGTCAGCGTCCGGGATCCATAAATCACTTCCTGACTTTCCATTTGCCGAACAACAGCGCGGCTGCGAGGCAGACAAAGAGCCGCTGATTAAAACATGCGGCGGAGCTTTTCTTCGGCTGCCTCCCAACGCGACTCCATGTTGGCGGGGAGTCGGCGCGGCGGAGCGAAGAAACACGAAGCTCCCGACAGCGTTCTCTTTTTCTCCGCCGTCATTTTTCTACGACTGTTTCCGAGCGAGTCGGACTCGGCAGATTATCTCCCCTCGCGGCAACGGGCCGCTCTCCTCCCGTCTGTCAAATTCACTTTTCTACGGGCCGCGATGCTGCGCCGGCGCTGCTCCGCCTCGTAGCGCTTCATCTGCCGTCTCTTGGACCCGCAGACACCACCATCCCGCCTCCTCCAGCCCCGTCTTGGGCGTCTACGTCTGGACTTCCCTCCTGGTCTCCGGCGGACGGACCGCCATTCAGTGGGAGCGAAGGGACGAGAGCCTTCTTCTCTTCATCTCCTGCAGCGTCCAGGTCCGTCGGTGTGGTTTGGACATCACACCGCAGAACGGATTGAAAACTACCAACGGCCAACATTCCACTTGACATTGAAGACACTTTGCGTGATGATCCTCCAGAGATGTGGCTTTGGGGTTCTGGACGTCTTCCTCAGATTTGTGAGGGTGAGATGATCCGTGTGGTGGCGGAGTCACGCTCCGAGTTAGCAGCTCTGTGTACATAAGCGCGAGTCTTCACAGATAAACCTGTTATTGTTTGTCGTTCATAAAGCTTCCTCGTTGAGAAGGCAGATCTGGGGACGCTGGTTTCAGCAGTGCCTGTTTCATGGCGACGCCAAGAGTTAGCGGCTAATGCTGCTACCTGCGGCTAACCGGCTAGCATCGGAGGCATTGTTTTGGAATTACAAATAAAGCTGGATCGGCGCCTGATGGGCCCGAGTAGGCTGACGGACTTCTGAGACGGCGGGATCCGGCCGACCTGACGTGTCATCATAGCATGTGAACAAAGATGGCGGCGCCCGGTGCCACGTGGCTACGCCGCGGTGGAGGAAGACAAAGTATAATGGCAAGACAGCAACGCGAAGAAGAGCGAAGATACAGTCCTGGAGGATCCTGCAATGGTTTGAGTGCAAAACCATGCAAATGTCTGGACTGCGGGAGGAACCCGGAGAACCTTGAGGAACCTCAGGCAGACCCAGGGAGGACTTGGAGACTCCACACAGAGAGGCTCCCCGTGGAAATACAACTCGGAGATTGTTGCTGTGAGGTGGAAGCACTTCCCGCCGCGCCGCCCTCAATGAAGTTGTAATTAGCATAAAGGTTGAAGTGTCTCCATCCAAAAAGGATTAGCTGGAAATGGTATCACGGGTGTTATTTTGGGTTCGTCTCCTGAAAGCGGCCGCATCATTTACTCGCTTCTTAATTAATTCCCTCTCCCGTCCAATGGGTGCACGTGGAAGACGAGCGGACGCAGTCATGTGCGCTGCCGTTGGTCGGATAGAAAAGCAGAAACTGTCAGTAAATGAAAGGTATGTGCTTCGCCGCTGGTAAAAGCCATGGCCGCCTGAGAGCCGCCCCCCCCCCCGGCAGCTATAATCCTTCTAAAACCCATTAGTCACGTGTCAAAAGACTCTCCAACTAAAACCTCGCCGCCCCCCGCCGAGCACTTAGCCCGGGGACGTGTAGCCGTCAGCCGGCTGACCTTCCGTCGGCCGCCGCCTCCGGGGGGACGGTCCTTGTAAGGCGGGCGGACCTTCTCCGACCCGACGGGCTCAGGTGACGCCGCTAAAAGCCGGACGCGACCGCCGGGCGGCGAGGAAGGACCGAGCGAGAGAGAAAGCGGAGCCGGTTAAAGCGCGAGGTCGGACGTCTCGGCTCCGAGCCGCCGGGTCGCAGGAAGCCTTCTGAGAAGGCGAGACCGTCCACCGGGCCCACGCCGGACCTTTAATTCCCCGAATCAGAAGCGTCTTCCTTCTTTCCATATCCAGTCGTGAGGCTGGATCCGGGCGCGTACATAATTCAGTATTTCTAAACTGCAGGGTACGACTTCTGTCAAGCCGCTGTCACTCGGCAGCCGCAGAGCTTCCCTTCATCTCCCGGCCTATCAAAGCGGCGTTTGACACACTTTCAGTCTCTGGAAGGAGGACGATTTACTCGTCTAACTTCCGAACGCCGCTCCTGACCCTCTGAATGAGGGGCTTCTTTTCAATATAAACACTTTCACGAACTCCCTTTCCGTGAAACGCGGCACCTTTTTATCTCGTGTGCTCACACGTGCGCGGCGCCGGGTTCCGACCGCTCGCCACGTTCGACTTGTGAAGAAGATAAGAAGGCTATATTTGCATTCTTGATCTATTTTGTTCTTTGTGACGAGCGCGTCGATTCAAATACCGGGAAAAATGTCTGGAAAGAATTCCTCTGCGAGGCGCGGCGGCGAAGGCCGGCTCCTCGCTTCAATTCCTTCGGGTTCCACGGTTCCCTCCTGAGGTCAGGAGGTCACCGGAGGCCGAAACAGTCCAGGCTCTGAAATGAGAGGGTGAATGTGTCTCTGCACGAGGTGGGAATGAGTGTGTGACCTTCGGCATGTGTCTTTATGAGGCCCTGTGACTCCAGGAACCCGGCATATCATGCCCAGGGTGAAGCTCACTGCAGTCCAGAGGATGGGTGAATGAATGAATGAATGAGTGAGTGAATGAGTGAATGAATGAATGAATGAATGAACCGTACATCGCGATGTGGTGAAGCCATTGGCGATCATGTATATGTGGCACCCAGGACTATTTTGATCATTAGACTGGTATTGTTGGATATGGAGACACCGCTCCGACATAGTTTTTTTTTTTTTTGTTATATTGTTGTTTGATTTCAGATGGCACACACCCACGCGATGCTGGAAATGTTTAAACTGACGCTGTTGCAGTTCTTACTTTGACCGGGGGTGGCGGTAGTGACACAACAGCGGGTGGTCGACGGCTCGAGCCTCGCGCACAAACAGCGGTTGACGGCGTCAGGCTTCCAGCCGTCACTCGCCGCTCTGACCGAAACGTATTAACTTGTGTATTCCAGGTGGGTTGAGCGTCCAGGTAGTCGTATATGTAGCATCGGTGTGGGAGTTTATGGGTTGAAGGAGACGTTTTGGGTGGTGGAACCAATGTTGTTGTGTGTTTTACGTTATTAGAGTAATCACTAACCGGCGCTAGCAAAAGCTACCGTTAGCTCGTCTGGCCTTCGGCGTCTGGCGGAAACACTGCCAGGCGGAAGCCTCGGCTGCGGCCACCGTCAATTACCTTCGCATTCCTCGGAATCTCGTTCTAGCGGCTCATTTTTCTCCGAGGCCTCGTACGAGGGTTGGAGAGACATCTTGCGCTGGCACGAGGCAGCGAGCGGCGCCGCTCCTTGAGAGCGATCTAAGCTGCAAAAACGTGTTCCGAGTAACAAGGTAGAAACCGACGAAGTGACGCTTTCTTCACTCCATAAATGCTGATGAGTTACAGGACCGGCTCCGAGCGGGTGACGGAGCTGATCTCCCACCGCTTGGTTTCCAGGGCTCTACAGGTCTACATGGGTACATCTGGATGTAGCTGGACCAGGTGGAACCGGATGCCTTGTTTGTCAAAGACCCGTCGCCGTTCCTGAGACGTTCCCTGGATGCGAGGGAGGACGACTCGGCCTCCCGATGGACACGATTCCATTCCTCTCCACCGCATCGAAATGGCCGTCCTTGTAGCCGCGGTTGTTGAGGGTTTGTCGGACGTTGTCCCGTCTGCCGTGTCCTCCTTGATGGCGGTGTGATGTTGCTGCTGTAGAGGGTGATGTGAGTCGGCGGCCACATCCCGGCCCGCCTGGGTCTTCCTTTTGAAGAGCCTTGTCTGGGTCGAGTCCATCTCAGCACACTTGGTGACATTGCAGAGGACAGCCTACGAGGCCCTTTGTTGTAGAAGGTACCGAGTGCCTCTTGTTCCAACAGAAGGGTGAGAGCACTTCCCGCTTGGCTCGCCGGCGATCGCTGTACTCTGCAGGGAGAGAAATTTGACAAGAACTTTGGACTCCAGGCCAATGCAGAGTGATTTGGCAGGGAAGGAGTGTGCTGGAGTGGCATTTTTTCCCCAAGCTTTTATGCGCAGTTGGCCGCGGCCCGTCCCCCGCACATTCTGGCCGTCCACGCCGGTGGCAAAGACCTTGGAGCGAGTCCTGGCCGGAGCTGGCACCCGCCGTGAAAAAGGAACCGAGGCGGCTCCATTTTGAATTTCCCTCTGTAACGGACACATTTCATGGCGCGGGCCGTCGGCCCCTCGTGGATCCGGGAAGCCATAGAAGGCATGGAAGGCGATCAGAGGCCGGGCGGAGGCCGGGGGGGCTCGGCCCGTCTTTGCTGTAGATTTGTCAAACAGCCCTTCCCCAGATGTCCAGTAATCAGAGAACGCTGCTCTGGAATAGCAAACAAAGCTGTGCTGACAGCATCTGCACTGAAAAAAGATCTTTGGGATCACCTCGGACAGCCTCGGACAGCCTCGGACAGCCGCAGACGCCATTCCCTGCCGAGTCTAAATTTGGGGCGGCGAATCGGACGCAACCGGGGCAGAAGGAAATGAAACATAGACGCGTTGGTTTATGGTACGGCGTCAGTTCACATCATGCACTCGTGAAAATGGCGTCGAGGCCACGAATGACCAAACCCACGTGTAGAAGAATGGCTTGGCGCAGGTTGGATGTCAGAAATTGTTTAACATCAAGACAATTAAAAAACTCAATCAGCAGATGGAAAGCAAAGGAGGCTCCAAATGCCGCCGCCTCAAGGGTTTTGGCCGGGAATCGCGTCTCCAAGTCCAGTCTTTGCTAGCAGCCCGTCGGCCCGGCCGGAGAAGCTCCGTCAGAATCACAGGACGGCGAGCGAACGCGTCCTGGGACCATCATCCCGTACAAGCGTCTGACGGCGGCCGG
Organism: Fistularia commersonii; assembly: GCF_037954325.1. Lineage (NCBI taxonomy): Eukaryota > Metazoa > Chordata > Actinopteri > Syngnathiformes > Fistulariidae > Fistularia > Fistularia commersonii. Next base: position 10,596,123 of record NC_141317.1, read on the forward strand.
CTGGAGGGGAGAGAAGGCAGAGGGTAGCGTCCATCTTCCGATGCATTCATTCGTTCAGCCTGTCCAAGCTGTCATTAGCCAAGAGGCGGGTTCTCCCTGGACCTTCACCAGCCAATCACAGAGCCACATAGAGACCCCTGCAGCCAATCACCCTCCCGCTCACGTGGCCTTGTGAGGGTCCAGTCCGGGATCAACCTCCCCGTCGCCTCCCGACAGCCGGGATAAGATCCGGCACGCCCGCGACCCTGAGCGCAGGATATGCGGTGGATAATGAACGGATGGATGGACGGAGGTGTGGAGCCCCGGTGGAAGCCCTCAGCATGTTGAGAAGTAAAACCACGTCTGTCCAGAGTGACATTTGACCGCAGTGGAAGAAAAACAGTGTGTATAACCTTTGGACCGCGTCTCTACATTATCCCGCCTCTTTTAGGTATCATTTCTACCTCCACAGCTCGTCCTGGTGTTTCATCGACCCTCACACACACACACACACACACACATGCGCGCGCCGTGCATGTGTTTGTACAGTGCGGCTCGATGTACCATGACGGTGTAAATGCTGAACCAACACTTGTTCCCTGAAGGTCACGCTAACCTTTAGCAAAACACACACTCGCTCCCCGCGAGGCTCCACAGAGTCATCTCACGTATTTTTTGTTATTTCCCTCAAACAAAAAAAGAAAATCTGTTTGTTTTCGATTGGCAAGGTGTCTGCGTGCGGCTCTTCGTGCACGCGTTCAGACCGGGTGTCGTCTTTTGCCGGCGTGTTTTTGTTGTGCGTTGTGACGAGAGGAAGCAGCACCGCGGGTCTGTTAGCATTAGCGGACCCGCTGCCCACACAGATGTCACGCCGCTGTAATTAGCGGCGAGCGTAGCGGCGAGCGTAGCGGCTAGCATAGCGGCCCCGGCGCCGCTCGGCTCCGACGTCACCCCAGACGCTAATACTTCTGTTTTTTTGTCGTTGGCTGTTGTCGTATCTCGTTATCTGTGGTCGGCGAGGAAACCGCCGTGACGGTTTGTAATCGTCGGAGTTACCGGGACGTTCGGCGCAAATTGCGGCGCGTCATCTCCCATATTTTCACAGGATACCGGACGATACCGGACGCAAAAGGAGCGGGAAAAGTTTTGCATTTGGAAGCCGGAGAGAGGAATTGAGCCCGGAGAGGCTGCGAAGGGGGAGGAGGAGTTATTTGTGGAGCGGCGATGTGGAGGGAGAAGAAACTTGCTGATTCTCATGAATTTAAAGAGGCTGCTTTACCGGGTTAATATACATAAATGCCTCAGCGGAAAAAAAACAGTTTCATCGATGGCCATGCAGATTTCCCCCCGACGTTTTTCGAATTCCTCTCGGTCGGACATCCGGCCCGCGCTCCATTATCATCTTAACCGGCGGCCATTATGGCAGGAGGCGCGGCGGCAGAGGTGACTTTCAGCGGCACCTCGGCCCTTCGCCGGCAGACCCCGTCGTATTCGGAGCGTAAACATCCTTCGGCCGCTGAGTTCGCGTCCCCTGGACCGGCGAGATCGGGTTTCAGACCAGCTTCGGTCGCTCCGCCACGAGCGAGGACACTTCGAGATATGGAGCGGCGTCCCTCCAATCAGAAGGCTGGATGGCGGCGCCCGATGCTCTGGAACTTTGGGAACCTTCAGAACTTCGCCGGACGCCAAACCCTGGACGAACCCGAACCCGAACACCTCCTCGCAGCGGCGGCGGCGCCGGTCGGGCCGAGAACCCGACGTCCGAAGGCGACGACACCAGATCTTCCACGGCGCCCCGCCCTCGCACGTGGACACGAGAAAGGGAATCGCGTTGTTTCAAGCGGTCTTTAATTCACATGCTTAAGCAATTATAAAAAAACACAGAAAAATCTGAACTACAAAGTAGATTCCCTTTGCGCCAAATTAAAAATCCTTTGAATTAGTGAATAAGTAATGACAGGGGGGGACTTCTTTGATGTTATTTGTTTTTGTGCTAATTGGGAACATTTTAACCAATGTGAGCTTTTCTGTTTTAAGAGTTAATATTAACAACCATTTTGAAGAAAACAATATTAAACGTGAGTATTTTCCTCTCTCCTCGGCGGCTGCCCTCCGTCTGCGGGGAAGCTTCAGGTGGCCGCACAGGTGGCTGATTCGCGGCATCTGTTTAACTCGCCAGGAAAAATCCAACAGCGTGTGGCGTCAGACTCGATTGCCTCCCGCTCCAGCCCTCCCCCGGCATCTGCTCGATTAGTAACAAGAAGATCAATACGGGTAAATAAAGACAGAATGTCCCGGGATATAATTCCAGCCATCGATAATCAGCGGCGGCCGGACGACGGCAGCCGCTCGATACGACGCCCCGACAAGGACGCGTAACTCGGGCGCTTCCTCCGTCAGAGGAGAGGGAGCGTGATCTTTGTGGACGTTTGGAGGCTCGGAAGACAAACAGCAGAACATCTGACCGGGGGCCACGGCGGACGTCCGCTCTCCACATAGATGGAATATAAAGTCCTCCAAGATGGAACCGGGTCTTCCGGTTCCCTCGGAGGACTTGGCAGGCTTTTTTTTTCATATTTGAAGGTTCTGACACCTGCTTTGAATGAATAATGGATGACTTAAAGTTCCCTCAGTGCTGAGATGAAGAACCTGGACAGTGAAAGGGCAGGACGATGTGAGACGATCGCCATCGGCCAAGACAGCCGCGGGTTCTGATTCCTCACCACTCGAGTGTTTTACGTGGAGAGTTGGAGATGTGAAGGAGAGGATCAAGGACGGGTCCATCAGAGCGACAGCATGTGAGATGATCCGCAGAGGTCTGGACGAGGACAGAGGAGCTGCCGGGCAGGAGGTCTGGAAGAAGACCAGAGAGGAGGTCTACAGATGGAAGGAACCAGGGCATGAAGGTGGAACAGGATGCAGAGAAGACGGACAAACGGAGGACGGTTGCCCGTTGGTCAGATGGAGGCGGACGATTGGCCGCAGGTCAGATGGTTCAGGGTGGAGCTCCACGCCGTCCAGGTTCTCTCTGTTTGTCCTTGCAGTCTCTGCATCGCCCTGGAGGAACATGAGAGTCAGCAAACCCGGCAAACAGATGACGCCGTCGTTCCTGAACGCACCGCGGCGTTGACGGATGGCGCCGCGCCTCGGAAGCACCGGAAGAAGTATTGTCGGGGGATGCGACCGCCGTTTTTACAAACATAAAAATGCTTCGGACCTCTCGTTGAGTTTATCATGCTCACAACGAGAAGAAGCTGTCGCACGGCCGTCGCATGCATCACGCTAATAGCCTCGCCGCCGTCCGAGGACATCTGTCACCAGACTCCTCGGCGCTGTGGACGGACAGCAGCTCCTCAGCACACCTGCCTCCGCCCGACCCTCTCCTGCCAGCAGGCCACTTCCAACATGTAGGATATCCGGCGGCACGGGTTGTGTTTCCCTTCGGGGTTTCCCCGTGTTAAACGTGAGGAGGCTGAGCTCACGCTTCCAAAGCATCTCAATTACGGTCCGATGCTATCCAGGCCCGAGTGGCGGCGAGGCCGAGGGCGTCCGTTAACGAGCCCGTTGTCGCCGGGTTTCGGGGTTAATGTGAAGTTTGGGCTAATCCACCGGCTGCTCGATAGCTTCAACGGCGCATGAAATCTCCTTTGTTAGTAAACCCGGTGCTCCGGGGCCATATCTGAAATTGATCACTGTTCCCTCCGCCTTCCTCGGTCATGGGGCTTTGGCGGGAGGAGTATCGACAGACATCTCTCTTAAGGGGATAGAAGAGGGGCCGATGGGGCCGGTGGGGCCGCGGGGAGGATCGACTCGGGACGCCGCCGGGAGATTACAGCCTTGGTGGACGCCGGCCGACGGATACGTTGCCGTATCTATCTACTCGCTGGAGACAAACGCTGAGCGAGGAGGTGGAGGAGCGCGACAGGTGACGCTTTCAGAGAGGGGATGGAGATCAGCCAACCTTCTCTCTGGATGCCGTGGCTTCACAGGAGGCTGGAGACGCCGTCGCCAAGGATCAGCAGACGCCCGACGCTCTCGGGGGACGAGGAGCCGCATGCAGCGCAGATATCGCCGGAGATGCAGCTTTCTGTAGGACACTCAGAGGCATACCGCCAAAGATGGACAACGCAGGGTCTCCATGGACCTCCTGCATGTGTTTGGACGGTGCGATGAACCCGGAGAACCCTGAGGAACCCCGAGGAGCCCGGAGAACCCAGAGGAACCCTGGGGAACCCTGAGGAGCCTTGAGGAGCCCTGAGGACCCCTGAGGAGCCCTGAGGAGCCCTGAGGAACCCCACGTGGAGACCCCACACAGGAAGTTCTCCTGCCGAAATCCAACCAGGAACCTCCTGCTGGGAGGAGCAGCAGCATCTTCTTCGGTCCAATCATATTTGACTACGGTACCCTGGGGGAAGGTGGTTCAGAGGCGTTCTAACATCGTTACTTCGTAACGTCCCTCAAACCGAGTCTCAGAGACCAAACCCCTCCAGGATCACATCTTCCACTTTGTGTGGTGTAAAAGAAAGGCTCGTTGGCTGGGAAGCGTCTCCTCGATCTTCCCTGCATCTTCTTATCTCGCAGCCGTTCGGTGGAAATTAGGACAAAGTGATGCATCGGGAGTTGACAAATGTGTTTTAGGTGCCGCTGTTTGTATTTTGCAATCATTGGACGCCTGTCCGGTTATCTCAGCCCACATCTTCTGAATCCCAGGCACTTCATTTATCACCGGCTTCCCCTTCCATGTATCCCATGTGTAAGACGGGTGTTTATCTGCTGCACTGCTGAAGCTCCTCAGAAGCAAAGAGGTGCTTCAAAGGTTGCAGGCAAGTTCCTCTGGCTCACCTTTTCACCTCCTGTAGGACCTGCTGCCCCTCCTGTAGGACCTGCTGCCCCTCTTGTAGGACCTGCTGCCCCTCCTGTGGGACCTGCTGCCCCTCCTGTAGGACCTGCTGCCCCTCTTGTAGGACCTGCTGCCCCTCTTTAGGACCTGCTGCCCCTCCTGTAGGACCTGCTGCCCCTCCCTTGGTGGTTTGTTTGTGGGTGCGGAGCTGTCACAGCAGTCCCTGCCATGGTCCCTCGCCACTTCTGGGAATTCTGAACCAGAAGGTTCTTCTTCAGGAGGCCACGCCCTGGAATGGCATTTGAGCTGCATGGTGCTGAGAACTGCTCTGACCAGAAGCGGCTGATGTCCGCCAAGGAGAGCCGTGAAGAACCATGAAGAGCTCAGCTCCTCACGCTTCCAGGAACCACTCTATTGGACCAGACAAAATCCAGTGCTGTGCTGAGAAGGACACCAGGGTCAGAGGTCCTGACGCCCACCTCTGGTTCCACACCTTCAGCCTCTGGGTGATGAAGGACAAGATCATCTCCATGTTTGTGTTTTCGTGCCTTCATACATTGTTTTTATTGCATCTCTCTCTGCATTTGAGGGAATTTTGGAAGGAGAACTTCATTATTTCTGTCTTTTTTTCAACTTGGTATTTTGCCAGAGAACCGTGAGACAAATCCGGCGGGTTGGAGCAGCAAATGTTTATTTGATGCCTCTTTTATTTATTTACTCGTCTCAGAGCAGGAGGCGGCAGGCGGGGCAGCAGGTTCCCGGCAGGGTCTCCATGTTCCCTGAGCAGATCCTGTGAAGGATGTGGATGAGAGAGTGAACGGTTGCTTTCCGGCCTGGACGAGGAGGAAAGATCATGAATGAATGAGAAAAGAAACATCACGCTCCCCTTTGCAAACCGCTGCCATGATCCAACCTTGGATGGTGAGCAGCAGATGGAGTGGAGGAGCTGCAGTGTGTCCTCCTGGTGTCTTCCTGGTGTCCTCCAGGTGTCCTCCTCGTGTCCTCCTTCTGTCCTCCTTCTGTCCTCCTGGTCTCCTCCATGTGTGTCATCCTGGTGCCCTCCTTGTGTCCTATTGGTGTCTTCCTGGTGTGTCCTCCAGGTGTGTCCTCCAGGTGTGTCCTCCAGGTGTCCTCCTTCTATCCTCCTGGTGTCCTCCTGGTGTCCTCCTGGTGTCCTCCTTCTATCCTCCTGGTGTCCTCCTGGTGTCCTCCGGGTGTGTCCTCCTGATGTCCTCCAGATGTGTCCTCCAGATGTGTCCTCCTGGTGTCCTCCTGGTGTCCTGCAGAAGAAGCTGTGAGTGACAGATCCCAGTTTGCAGGTAAAGACGTGTCCGTCCATCTGTCAGGACAAATTCGGTTGTGAAGAAGATGTTCCCATCCAGATGTCCATCCGTCTGCTCTCCTTCCTGAAGGTATGGTCCACCCTGTCCTCCTTGTCTCTTCCTGGTGTCCTCCAGATGTGTCCTCCTGGTGTCCTCCTTGTGTCCTCCAGGTGTCCTCCAGGTGTCCACCTGGTGTCCTCCTGGTGTCCTGCAGAAGAAGCTGTGAGTGACAGATCCCAGTTTGCAGGTAAAGACGTGTCTATCCATCTGTCTCTCAGGACAGGTTCGGTTGTGAAGAAGATGTTCCCGTCCTGCTCTCCTTCCTGAAGATAAGGTCCACCCGTCTCCCTGCGGTGTTTGGTTCTTGTCCTGACCTTCTTCAGTTTGCAGCCGTGCCGTGAGATCATCCGGCGTCCTGGTGTCGGCTGACAGCGCCGGGAGTGGAGGTCCCTCATCGTTCTTCTGCAGAGCATCTGCGGCGCCTCCTCAGGAGGACGACGTTAGGAGTTTATTTATTTCCTCCTTCTAATGAGCCGACCTTAACCGATGCTGACGGCGCGTCTGGCGTCCGGGCTCCTCGTCACTGTCGCCGCCGCCGCGACCTCCTCCCGAGTGACAACCCGCCTTCTAAATGTGGATGTGAGAGTCTGCGAGCTATGTTTAACCAGCGGGGCTCCTCCACCTCAGGAGATGCCTTCAAACCTCTCAATTGTTCTTTTTTTTTTTTCCTTCTGACGGTTGATTTTGGGAGGGATCGAGGTTGTGCGATGAAAAGCGGCGCCGTCAAGCTGTCGCTCTCTCGGCTTGACACGCACTTTGAGGAGGTGTCATGGCGGCCGGTGGGTGGAGGAGGGCGGCGGCGGCGGCGGCGGCGGCGGGTTCTTGTGATATTACAGACGATGAGGAGTTTGCGTGTCTCTCCTCCCGCTGTTTAGAAAGACGCCATCTCCCGTGGGGGGGGAGCGGCTCTGAGGCTCCGCCCCTTTCCCTCGACGCCAGAACATGACAGAGAGCTACTCTGGCGTCCCTGGCGAAGGTCAAACGCTCTTCAAGCGGACGCCTGCGGGCGCCGGCCTCCTTCATGTCTGAGCACCGACATGGAGGTTCTCCGCCGGGGATCGGCTGCTTCACGAGCAGACGACGGCGGCGGCGGCGGCGGCGGCAGCGGCGGCGGCGGCGGCGGCGGCGCCGGGGGGGAGAAGGAGGAGGAGGAGGAGGAGGAGGAGGAGGGGGCGGCAGCTCCCGTCAGCAACCCGTGGAGGATGGAAGGTCTGCTCTAGAACGTCTGGTCTGGTCTGGAACCTTCTGATGAGGCCCTGATCTCAGCCTGTGGAACCAGAGATCTCGGGTGAACCAGCAGAGGTGGCTGAGATGAGCGGGTTAGGCTGTGGAAAGCATGGATGGGTGGATGAGAAAAGCAGCTTTGGTGGTCGGTGGAGACGCTGTGAAGGTCCGTGGAGCGGCTGGAGGGATGATTCCCCTGTTGAAGGTTCTGACCGCAGAAGAAAGACCTCTGTGTCCGTGGAGCTCCTTGGAGAGTCCACCAGGAGCCTCCAAGATGGACACCTGGGGTTTGCCACTGGATGAATGACAGATGACATTAGAATCAGGATCTTCAGGAGCAGGTGACGTTGGCTTGAAATCGGATTGACTGACGAAGAGCGGAGGACTGCTCCGTTCCCGTCCCAGATCCTGCGGTGGATCCTCCAATCAGAACGGTCCTCTGACCGCTTCGCATCTGCAGCTGCGAAAAACAATCGTCAACAAAACCCCACGTGTGTCATGAATCCTGGGTTGTTAGTGAAGGTCAGAAGGACAGAACATGGACGCATGAACATCAGGACCTGGAGAACAGACATCCGAAGATGAGAGATTCGAGGATTCAAGCCTGTCTGGGTTCTCCGATGAACCTCCTGCATATGTTTGGACCGTAGGAGGAACCCGGAGAACCTGGTGGAACCCCACGCAGACGCGTGGAGAACATGGAGACTGAAAACCCGACCTATTAGAATACGGACATGAACGCAGCCTCCGACAGAAGCGCACGGACTCGGGAAGTTAAAGCGCAGCTCCAGACACTCGCTGTGAAGGAGAAGGTGAACCCACCCGGGAGTTGTCGCGCTGCACGAGCGTGAACTTCCACGATCGTCTCGTCGGCCGTGTTCCTCGCACATCCGTCAGAAGAGACCCGCCGCTCCATTTCAGGCTCCAGAAATAGATGGAATAATACTAAAAGCCGGAGTGCCGAAGCCCTCTGTGGTATTCTTGTGTTTGTTTTTTTCAGCCGCCTTCCTGATTACATTCGTCTAATTCCTTTCAGAAACTCTGACGTAATTAGAGACGGAATCGCTGAACAAGTGTCTCTGTGAGATTAGGGGGCTTGTTTTTAAGAGTGTAGGAATCTTGTGCAGTCAGTTTTGCTCACAGCAACAGCCAATTATTCTAATTATCACGTGCGCAAACAAAACAAAGAAAGCAGATCTTTGGAAAAATTAATTTTGAAATTCGCATCAACCAAAGCAAAGCAACGGAGCCACATATTTATCTCCGTCGTCAGCAGAGGCGCCGGAGATCTCGGCCCGTCGCACAGACTATCCAGCGTCCTCCGGCGTCCAAAACATCTGGCAGGAACAAGCGTAGTTTCCGTGTTTGTCGCGGTGCTGCTGTGAAAATGATTCGAACCGAAGTGCGACTCTATGCAGACGACACCCTCGTCCACCCGCCTTCTTATCAGGAGGCTCGGAATGACGTCCTCGTACCACAATCTGTGATTGGAAGCAGGTTTTTAATGTGAATAAAACAACATTCATTCATTTATTCATTCATTCATTCATCATCTGAACTGCTCCTCCTGCCCTCAGGATGACGGCGCCGATCCCAGCCCTCATTGGCCGGGAGGCGGGGTTCACCCTGGACCCGGCGCCGATCAATCCCGGGGTCACACTCAGACATTCAACCTTCACCCCCTCATTCACAGCTCATGTAGAGACATACAAGACTGGTCCTGGTGGACCTTCAGTGGGGCTCAGGTTCAGTCAAATGTGATAGATAGTTAGATAGATAGATAGATAGATAGATAGATAGATAGATAGATAGATAGATAGATAGATAGATAGATAGATAGATAGATAGATAGATAAGATAAACTTTATTGATTCCTTCGTCACGGCAGCGTAACAGTTATAATGTCAAAAAAGGTAAATGAGAATAAATATATGTAGCCCGGTCTAAAATTTCATTACAGACCATACAGGCTAAAATGTAAATATGTTTTAACATTTAAGTAAAGTTAAATAAGACTGAAATGGCAGTAGAACATTTAGTATTTCATGTTTAAAATGTGTTCATAAATGGTTAAAAACAAGGTTTAATTTTATCTAAGGTTTTTGTCATTTATTTGGGAAGCGTGCTTTTAATCGCCGCAAGCTTGTGTGAAACGTACGGCTCAACATGTGCTTTTGTTTGCATCCGAACTTGTTCAGTGTCAATATGGTGTTTTCTTTAATTGGATTGGTTGATGTAAACGTAGTAAACTTAGTGTCCAATCCCGTGCGTGAGGGCGGGATCGGAATGCGGAAGTGCAATAGACATCTAGGCGCGAGGCATTCGACTCCTGCGTTTGCCGAGGGAAGTTTGTGAAGCTAAGCTGAAAGGAGAATGGTCATAAAGGAGAATGGTCATAAAACATTGTGGATGCAGAGTCTACGTTGCTGTTTTCGACTATTTAACCCTGTGATGAGTGAGTACTCGATGTATATGATTTTTATGCTTAGACGACATGTTTAAGTGCACACATGCGATGCTAATCGAGCGTTAGCATTGTTAGCATTTTACCGCGAGTTAATTTCATACTCTGTATGTAAAGTACATGAGCTTGGAATTGGAGACTTTTAATGCTCAGTGGACCGAGACGAATTCTCTGGGCTCTTCTGCTGAGGCTTAACCGATGAGTGTCACCGAGTACACTTCATAATGCCATGATGCCAAGTCATTGCCAACCCGTTTGCCGAGAGGGAATCGCATGGTGATGGACAACGTTTTACTATCCATTGCTTCTGAACCAAAGGGATTTGTGAGTACATCAAAGCAGGTGCATTTTATTTTGGGGCTTGTGAACAAGTGAAACGGCCATTTTCTGTTTTTTAGGTCCAACGATCCCGAGCATCGAATCAGGCCTGCCACCATTGAACTTTATGATAAAAACAAAAAGGACTTTAAGGTTATGGTTTTTTGAACTGGACTGAACTTGAAGGGATGTACATGGTTTTGAATATGTTTATGTAGTTGCAAAGTGACAAAATCTCAAATGAACGCACTACCAATTTTATTTCATTTTTCTGTCTTTTAATTTTGTCAAACTAAACTTTAACTTTGTACTTAAAGAGATCTGTGTTTGTCTTAATTCATATTTTCTCCTTAGGAGATGGAGGCACCGCTATAATTAAAAAGCATAAATAAGTTAAGTTATAAAAAAATTAAGTATTATTGTTTCTCCTGTTTACCATTGAAAATTTCACCTAAGTAACGTTCCCAGGGCCCCACCCATTGTACAATCACTGCATTAACTAAGAGGTTAATACCCAGCTACTTGGGTTGGGTGCTACATATAAATAGAAAGGCAGAAGACGGGCTATAGCAAGACCAAAAAAATCCCTGAATAAATAGACAGCAGATAAGTGGACAACAACAAACAAACAACAACAACATGGATGACAATGGGCAACATCAAGCAACAGTGAGGGTGGAAAGTACTAGAACAAAACAACGATATAAATAGAGTGACAAAAATAAACAGCGATGAGTAAGATAAATAACAAAAATAGGCAGGATGTTTGCGGACCAATGAGGAGAGACATCCGCGTTGGGTCATGACGTGATTGGCTGTGGAAGGGGAGTGAGATGGTGGAGTTCTGGAAGCAGGGCGGCTGCACTCAGGACGGTCAGGGTTGTGCTGTTGTCCAGTGTGATGGCCGCGGCCGCCAAGGAGCGTCTGAGGCGTCGGCTACGCCACGGACGGTCGGTTGGCGTAGTTAGCTCTCACACCGACCGACAGCACGCCGTCCGAGGGCGAGTTTTAATCCCATAACAAGGTAGCCGTAACCACGAGCCAGCCATGCATCCCGGACGCCGCTCCGCGGGTCATAATTAATTGAATGTGAGTGGGCGTTTGTGGAAGTGGTTGCTCCAGAGTCAACACCGCGTTCCGCACGAGCGTCGCCGTCGCTAATTAGCCTCCCAATTACCGGTGGAGGAGTGAGATCCCGGAGCGCCCGGACGCACTCGGCATCTCAGGGCTCTAAATGAGCCGGCGGGGCAAACACAGCGAGCCGAGGGTCGGACAGCCGGTCGGCCGCCGCCGATCTATCTGCCTAGATATCTATATCTTCATCTCCAAATAGCTCCCGGAGCCTCGCGGTCCACGGGGAGCGTCCCGAGCAGCCATGAGAACCGAACCCCCATCAGATCCCTCAGACCCTTAATGATTATAAATCGCGGCTCTTTGTTCGTCCTGTTCCCTTCTTCTCTCGGCCCGCAGACGTGGACCGCGAAGGATGTGTTCCCCGTTCCTTCCTGACACTCCACTCCATCACTTTTTTAGTCCGGCTCTTTGTTTCTATGGCTCCTCCTTTAGCGGTTAAGGGAAAATGAAGACATCCATGAACAACTGAGCCTCAGAAGGCGGCGTCCTGCAGCCCAGCGGATGGACAGGTGCACGCCGGGAGGCTTTCCATGCGCTTTGTCGCCGTTTGGCCGAGACACAAAGAGATCCACGAGAGACGGCGGGGATAATCATGCGGCGTAGAAGACACGCCGAGGGAGAAACCACTCCCTACGGATCATAGCGGGTCACACTTTTGATTCACACCACTTAATCCGAGACATCCTGTGTGGATGAAGGTCAGCGTGCTTTCTAGATGCACCTTCAGGTGTGCATGATGCAGGCGGTGAATTACCTTCATTTTATGGATTGGGGTTAATATGTGCCACTCACTGAGGTGACCCGGTTCACCCGGTTCACCTGTGAGTGAGTCCGCTGATTCGTGTCGGTGAACCCATTGATTTGAGTCGCAAGAGTCAGAGTTGTTGGCATCATCTGATGCACTTGTGTCTCCAATGACTCGACTCAGTGAGGTGGTCCAAACTTGTTATCTGATTTAGTAGTGCTTTTGCTGCTGACTTGAGTCATTGAACGGTTCAAACGAATCATTTGATTCAATTGTGATTCTTTTGGGTCTGCTGCCTATTCTCATTGAATAGGTCAAGGAAATCATCTGGTTTGAAGTGTTTTCTGGTGGGTCTGCTGACTCCGGCCTACGGACCGCTTCAAACGAATCGTCCGATTAGTCAGTGTTTCCGGTGACTTTGCCGAATCCTGCCAATTCACCCCGTTCACTCCAGTCACTTGAGTTACTTGTTGATATCATCTGATTCAGCGGCATTTCTGTTGAGTCCCAGGCTGGATTCAACGAGCCAGCTAGCGTGGAGTTTGCAACTGTCTCAGCTTGCATGCTGAGCAGTGGCCTGAGGATCCAGGTTGATGGAGACCCGGGTCGTATGGGTCGTATGGGACATTTGGGACGTATGGGATGTATGGGTCGCGATTCAGTTTAGAGATGTGACTCATTAACCCGGGTGATTCAGGAGCTATAAGTAAAGACTAATCTATAAATCTGTGTGGAACAACTTCTGAATCAAGATAAGACTCAGATTTCTAACAGAGACAAAGAGCAGGAGAGACCTCTTTGCCCGTATTTGCCAATTAATATTAAGTTAGAGTAATGATGTAATTAAAATCAACACATTAAGTAAAACGAGCCCTGACTCAGCTGTTACTGGACCAGAGTAATTATCAGATCCGATGACTCCCAGGAGATTAATTGCATTTTTTATTACAGTTTTGGTTATTTAAAACCCAAAACAATAGGTGGAGCCGACAGATTGTGGGTCCGAAGGATGATTCGGCGGCCGTGCTCATTCGTCATTGGCTCGTCTGATTTTGTATTCCATACATTCTGAGACCCTGAACCGCTGCATCTGTGTGAGCCTGGGATTGGACGTCGTTGGGAACGTTGCAGGGCGCACGTCGTCCAACGCCAACCAAAACGGTAAACCGCGGAAGCCGATATATGATTCACTGATTCGTTCGTTGGCTGTATTCAGGGTCAGGGGGTCTGGAGCCTGTCCTGGCTCACACTGTTCACCCCATCAACCATTCATCTCAGCAGACACGTATCCTACAGAGGCGCTCTCCTTCCAGGTCCATGTAGAGACGTGTAATAAGCCAATAGGAAGCTTGCTGTTAGATTGCCGTCTCCTCGGAGCTCAGTGGAAGCCTGATGCTCAGGGTTCGTCGCTGATGTTATGCAGACGATGTTGTGCTGTATATGCGAGTGAATAAAGGGCCTCCTTCTTCTTCCTCTTGCATTTAACTCCGTAACGTTTATGTCCTAACCTGAAATGTTTGGGCAGAACGGCTTACTGAGCGCTATAAAACCCTTTATCTAGATTTCTGTTCTCGTAAAATGGATCTTAGCGTCGGCACAAAGCACACGTTTGCCTCTCCCGGAAATCGGAAGTGTCCTTCAGGGCGTCGAGTCAATCCCGTTTTTGTTTTTTTTGTTGGAGGCCAAAGGGTGGACTTGACGATTGAACCGGATGATCTGCATCTTTTAGTGTCACCCGTGATTTCCCATGTGAAATAAAAGGACGCTGCGCCTCCAGACTTGGGTGCTTTCACCAAAATCCCTCCTCATAAAGAAGGCATTTATTGCCGGTTGTTTTTCAGCCTCTCCGAGATTTTCCTTTATCCACCTTTGTAAATGTGATTTAGTGTAAAGTGCTTTTTTAGGCGGGGATCTCTTAATGTATCCTCCGCTCTCTGAACGGGGAAAAAATGGACAAAATTCACATAAAAACCCGTCGGCCCCTGAGTTATCCACCGCCCTCCCGTCCAGGTGAAGCACAAACACCTGCGGGGAAACGGGCGGGCGGTCGGCTCGCCGCCATTTCACTCCGCAAACGGGGGGGAGGTGTTTGTTCACGATTTCACAGGCTTTCCACCAGACTTTGACTGAGAGCATTCCAGCATCTAACAGATCAATCTCCAGAGTTGCGTCGGTGGCGGCGCCCCACCGTGAGTTACGGCTTTTGTTTATGTGCCTTATGCAAACAGCTCCCTTCGCCGTTCGCTTTGCACCTTCACGTTTCCTGAGCCGGGCTGTTCTTCACGCCGCCGTGAGCTGAAGATAAACAGACGAGCCATTTCTCAGCGCGTCCGTCCGAACGGGACCGGTACGCCGAGATCCTCCTGCCGGCGTCACAATAATGAGTCCTCAGCACAAAAACAAACCTGGAACATCGGGTCCCGGAGTTTGGGCCCCGAAGCCCCGAGCTCATCGGCCGCCAGACAAAGGACGGGGAAACGTAAGCTCGCCGAGACCGACGCCGTCCCCGCCGGCCGCTCCAAATCAACCCCGGCGATCGGAGCCATATTGATCTTCCCAAAGTGCCCCGGTTTGCTGCGGCCCCTCGTCGATGTAAATTCACAGGTTTAATTTTCTGTATGGCGGCGAGCGTTCCCCGGCCGGCGTGCCTCCGAGGCCCCACCTCAACCTCAGACTTTGCATCTAAGTGGAATGAGAAGGTTTGAGTTATAAACTCTGTATGCAAATCCACCCGCCGTTATTCTCAGCTTTCAACCGGGTTCCACAAAATGACTCCCCTGGAGAACATTTGCTGCAGACTGTACATGCTTTGTGGGGAAACGCGCAGGATCCATCTGGCAACGCTGGAAATGATTTGACACAGGCTGAGAGAAATGGTTTGGGGGGGTGGAGGCTGCAGAGGTGCTGAGCTCAGAACCTCCTCCTCAACGCCAGAAGGTCCCTGGTTGGATTCCCACTGGGTTCCTTTAAGCGTGGAGTCTCCACGTCCTCCTCGAGTCTGCTGCTCCTCCCACCGTCCAAACACATGCGGTGGAGAGCCTGCATTTCCACAATTCATATTTATATTCACATTTATATCATTTTTTTGACATTATAACTGTCACACTGCTGTGACAAAGGACTTTCCCCCTTTGAGATCAATAAAGATTATCTTTCCACCTGCGAATGAGAGGCGGAATAGTTGCATGTCCCTGTATGTGGCCCTGTGATTGGTCCAGGGTGACCCCGCCTCTCGCCCAACGCCGGCAGGGATCGGCTCCCGTCCACCGCGACCCTGAGAGCCACGGATGATCAACGGATGGATGCAAGCAAAAATAGAAGTTGCCGCCTGCGTGTCGGTTCTGCACTTTGAGGGGGTTCATGGAGAAACGTGTGTCACGCTCTCGGTGAGGACGGCTTCATGCAGAGCACGCCATGGAGATGCGTCTCCATCTGTATTCACGCCGGCCTCCCGTCTCCCCCGGCACGGACCTCCATTCTTGGATGGAACTTTCACCTGGTGAAATTACAATTCAGAGAACATTTCTGTGTTTTAATTGAATTATTCCTGAATGTTGTAAATTGTTTTTGTTCGGGGCAGAGGAGGCGTTGTACGATAAGAGCTGCGTCCTCTTGCTGCTAAAGTGCCCTGTGATGAAGTGCATTAATTCAGAAAGAGCGTTTGTGTTCTGGGAAAATGATTTGCGTCCTAAAACCACATTTTGCAGCGACAACAGAGTCGCTTCTCACCCGAATCGCCGGACGAAAACTCCAAAGACCAACCGACCGGGCGAGTCGGTCGGCGGAGAAGAGATGGATGTCGGCTCTGACAGCGTGAAGACAAGCAGATGGATTGAAGGAGGTGCTACTTTACCTTCGTATCGTATTCTCCATCATATCATACTTCCACCGACCAAAGCTCAGTGTTCTTCTCCTCTGGGCCGCTGCCTTCCGATCCAATCATCTTTCTTCATCCAGCCCTCTCATCTGCATCCTCTTCTCTCACAAAGTCCTCTTCTCTCTTCCTCCATCCATGAACCTCCTCTCTGGTCTCCAGACCTCCTCCAGCCTCAGCATCCTTCTACCCAGATCTTCTCCATCCCTCCTCTGTCCATGACCAAACCATCTGGGTGTGACCTTGTCTCCAGAACATCTACCACGTGCTGTCGTTCTGATGGACTCCTCCCTGGTCCTCCCAGAGAGGAACCTCCACATCTTCATCTCTGCTGGATCAACCAATCAATGAACAGCAAGTAATATACTTCAGATAATGTTTTTGTATTATTTCATTTCATTATATATCTGTATGTTTATGTGTTCGTGTGTGTGTGTATATACATTCATATATGTATATATGTGTGTGTGTATATACGTGTGTGTATATATATGTATATATATATACATATATATATGATGGATGTATACATATACACTCATGTGTGTCTGTATGTAAAAATGTCTTTGTGTGTATGCATATATATACTGTATATATACATATATATTTGTGTGTATATATGGATATATATATAATTGTGTGCATGTATATATACATAGAAGTATGTGTGTGTATATTGTGTATAGTAATACATACAGATGTGGTTATGTGTGTGTGTTTTTATTTATTCATACATGTTTGTTTGTATGTATATATGTGTTTGGTGTATGTGGATATATATACATATATATGCATGTGTGTGTGTGTATATATGTATATGTATATCTGTATATTTCCTGTGCATCTTGAATTTGCAAGTGTTATTTGCAGTCACTATGTCCTCTATTGTAAGTCGCTTTGGATAAAAGCGTCTGACAAATGTAATGTAATGTAATATATACATATATATATATATATATATATATATTCATTCATACACCCATTGACAAAAATATATGCTTAGAGATACAAATACACATAAATGTATATAAAACGTACACACATATAAATCTATAGGAAAACATATAGTATTGATTTATACAAACACACAAACATTTGTATGTATATATACACACGTATGTATATATAAAACATTAACATATATACGCAGATAATATATACATATGTATTTATATATATAGACACATATACATACACACATAGACAAACACTGATATGTGGATACAAAATTTATATAGTCACACCAATATGTGTTTATGTACTTACATATGTGTATTTATGTATATGAAAACATCTGTTTGTGTATATTTACTTATATGTGTGTGTATTTATATATATTACATATATTCATACATATTTTCATGGGTTTATATATATATGTGTGTGTGTCTATGTATAAATATTGTATATATGTATATATAATGTGTGTCTATGTATATATTTATATTCATTTATACATACATAAAGATGTCCGTATATATATGTATGTGTACACATAAAAACATACACCTATATGTATGTGTATGTGAAAGTGTGTATGTATATGCATATATACATTTATGTATGTGTGTATCTATATATATTTATATATGGCCATGTGGCTTGGGAGCCACATGGTCAGTATGGAAGGTTGACCAGGCCTGGTGCATGTCAACATAAGAATGTGTGTGTGTATATATAAGTTTGTATGTATATTTGTTTGTATGTATGTAAACATACATATTCACATATGTACGTATGTATATCTATACATATACACACACATATGTGTAAATATATTCACACAGATATGTACATAACTGTAGACATGTATATACATATAAACATATACACATATATACATACACAGAATATATGTACGTAACACAAATGTATGTATGTATATACACATATTAAAATGTGTGTTTACATATATATACCTATATAGTTGTGTATTTAAATATGTGTATTCATATATGTTCATATACAGACATATGTGTTTTTTGATATATATGGTTATGTATGTGAGTAAATATGCCTACATATGTGTGTGTATATACTTGTTTGTAAATTTATATAGACATATATACATGAATATATATGTTTTTGTGAGTAGATATACATACATGTGTGCTTATTTATATATTTATCCCTGTTTCTGCATATTTATATACACTTCTATGTG
Organism: Fistularia commersonii; assembly: GCF_037954325.1. Classification (NCBI taxonomy): domain Eukaryota; kingdom Metazoa; phylum Chordata; class Actinopteri; order Syngnathiformes; family Fistulariidae; genus Fistularia; species Fistularia commersonii. The sequence goes on from NC_141317.1 coordinate 10,614,247, forward strand.
TGTATGTATCTATACATTAATATGTGTATATGTGTATGTTTTTGTGTGTTTAGATATTCAAACAAGTAAATAAATGTGCGTATATATACATATATACGTGTGTGTATGTATATTTACATACATATATGTATGTACGTATGTGTGTATTTGTGTATGTGTATATGGATATATGTGTCTATGGATATATATGTGTGTGGATGTATATATGTGCGTTTGTATGTATGCATACATTTATATACATGTGATACCTATATATATCAAGTTGTGTATGCTTATGTACATACATATATATGTATGTATATTTAAATATGTTTTTGTATGTATTTATGTGTGTATATATATACATATATATGTGCATTTGTATGTATTTTGTATGTGTGTGCATATATATATATATATGTGTGTGTGTGTTTGTGTGCTTGTATGTATATATGCATACATATATGTATGTATGTATACACAAAGATATCTCTGTACATATAGGTGTGTGTATGTATATTTACATACATTAATATGTGTGTATATCTATATATTCTATGTTGGTTGTCAGGGAAAACACCAGTGTTATGTTTAAACTTCTGTTTATTAAACAATAGCTGTTGTTGGCCTCAGCCACGCCCAAAAAGCCTGTAATACAACTATTTTTCAATCCTCAATACCAGGTAAGAACCCCATAATTCATTGCACCCCAAACCAAACCTTCATAACTCCCAGCAACCTGAAATCATAACGAATATTGGCATCATTATAATAT
>NC_141317.1:10620000-10662500 GCF_037954325.1 Fistularia commersonii
AAACAAAAGCCTCCAACTCTTACAGTCAGTGCATTGGACAACGTGCCTTTTCGGACGATAGCTCAGTCGCTACCGGATGAAATGCTAAATGCCTCCTGTGACGAGGAGACGTCAGTAAACATCCCTGAGGAGCTCGGCTGAGAGCCGCACAGATCACTGTGATGGTCCTTCACCCTGGAGGAGCCGGGACACAAACATCTGGATCAAGTGCGCCTAATACGTCGATCGCGATCTCAAAGGTAGCGTAGGTCGATGGCTTGGCATGAAAACGTAGACGTCAGCCGATCTTCCTGGCTATTGAATTTGTCACTTGACTGACAGTCGGTCTGTCCAAGCTGACCTTTTCTGACACAGGCGTCACTGCGCATGTGGACATAACAGCGCGTTCTAGCATGCTCGCGAGTTAGCCTCCAATTTATGTCTTGTAAGCTTATGGGTGTAGAAATGAGTTTTTACTGGACCAAGTAAAAAGACTAAAACGTATCACTTCCATACGGAACGGGAGGTGGACTTTTTTTTTTATGACATTTTTAATGTCATTTTAATGCCATTTTTACACCGGCTTCCCTCGGAAAAGCGAGCCGAGAAGGAGAAAGGTGAAGGAACTGAAACCCCGGCTGTCAGGACGGCAGTCATTGTTCTCACAGCTAACTTCAACTATGTCGCTTCAGAATAAGGTATTTACCAAAAAAGTACTCTGTTGTAGTGTGCCATAAGGGTTCATGCAGTTACGCAAGATCCACAAACATTTTTTGCATTAAGAATACTCAGTAGATACATCAATAATATATATTCAGCATTTTTAGTGGAGGAAGATCATTTTCACATGGTCATTTGAAAAGTAGCTCACAAGGTGAAAAAGTGTGGGCACCCCTGATCTAGATGGTGACCACTGAGCTCCTCCTGGTGGACGCTGGCACCTCTCGGTCCTGTCAACTAGCTACTCGTCCATTCATTCATTCATTCTACTGTTTATCCTGCACGCAGGGCTGCAGGGGGCGGAGCCTATCCCAACTTTGATGGGTTGAGAGGTGGGCCAATCACAGCGCTGCATATTAGAACGCCAACCGTCATCCATCATGGAGAAGCTGATGGTGACTGAGCTGCAGATGGCCTGCGCTTCCATGAGCCGGACGTCCTGGCAGAAGCTGGTGTTTGGATGGAGGAAACACCGTCAGCCCTCTGACTTTTTATCTTCTCATTTAAATATATCTGATGGAAGCACGGTGTGATATTTGCGACTTCCAGACTCGCCGTGTCTCCTTTGCTGGCCGACGTTCGCTCCCGCCCTCCCCGTTTGGGTTGCGCGTGGCGTCTTCCGCCGGCGCCGAGTCACCTTGAGGCTGGTCGGAGGCATTAAGGGATTAGAGCGGCGGTCGCCCCGCAGAAGGTCCTGGTCCTCGGCGTGCGGCCGCGTGCCCGGACCTTAATTGGCTCGGGTGACGCTGAGAGCCCTGCCGCCGCGCCGCCGCCGCCGGTCAGGGGTCAGCGCCGTCCTGCCATCCTCCCTGTCAGCCTGAAGGTCAGCGCCGCGGGACGACGGCGCCGGCGAGCCGAGTCCCGGACGCCTCCGGCGCCACCTGCAGGAGTTTCAAGGTGGAGGAGGAACGAAGAAAAGTTTAAACTTCGGCTGACATCTGAAACATTCTGCGGCGGAAGAAGCCAGAGGTGTGAGGAAGATGTGACGAGGCCTCGTGGCAAAAGACCGGCGAGGAGCATCAGAGCGAGACGCTCGGACGAGGAGGCATCTCCAGAGCTTTGCAGGATTCAGCTCAGGATTCAACTCAACTCATTTCTCCAGCACATCTCCTTCACATCTTCTCCTCAAAAAACTCTGGTTTGAACGAAACAGGCTTCTTTTCTTCACCTCGTCCAAACCCTCTTGTCATGGCAACTGACTTTCTTCACTTGAAACTTCAACTTTTTCAAATGAAGAAATTCAAGTCCAGGTGCCAAGACAAGAAGGTTTGGACAAGAATTCACCACAACCTGGAGGACTGAGGACCTCCACAAACACCTTTCTTCACATCATTCATTCACTGAGGCCAATGAAGGGGTTATTGTGGCCAATGAAGGGGTTCCAGCAGCCAATGAAGGGGTTCCAGCAGCCAATGAAGGGGTTCCAGCAGCCAATCCCCCGCATGTCTTGACAGGAAGGAGTCCAAGGTAGAAGCGAAGGATGAAATACTGCAAAGGACAGGATGAATGGATGAGTGTCTGTGGGAGGCTGTATTTCTCTCCATGAGCTGTAAATGAATGAGTGAATGCTTGAAAGTGTCCTCTATAAGACGAGGGTCCTGATTGGACGGTCCTATGTTGCTGTCTGACATGTGAATGAAGCGAATGGTCACATGTCTATAGGAGGTGCCAATATTTCAGTGTCTCCTCAACAGTCATCACCTTCAGTGTGGAGGAGATATTCATGGCAGCTGTTTACCAACTCATGTTATACTCCCACAGCAGGGGGTAACACACACACACACACATACACACACACACACACACACACACACACATGCACGCACGCGATTCCAGCAGCCTTCTTGTGACGCGGTGCTGTGTGTGAGAGCTGTGATTGGTTGTGCTTCTGAGTTCTGCAGATGAGCGTCCGCTGTGCTGGAAGGTGCAGGAGCTGAGCAGGCCTTCAAAAAGAGAACAACCTCTCATTATCCTTGCGAGGTGGATCCCCGGCCCACGGAGCCCCGCTTCACGCCGCACACCTCCTCATCCGCTCGACGCCAGGAATAATGATGCATCTTTTCCCCGCTCCCTCCGGCGGAGGCGTCGCCCGTGCCACGTTTCCCACTCCCGATAACGCCGCCGAAAATATACGTCTCTCATGTCGCCTCCCAACAGTTTAAGCTATGAATTAAACATGGAGGAGCCGGAGTGTTCCAACAGACGACTTATTACATCGGATCTGACGTTCCTCGCAACTTTAACCCGTCTGCACGCCATCAAACACGCCGACAGGTGAGGCGGCGGCGGCGGCGGCGGCACCGCGCAGCCGTGGAGCCTTCAGACCAGAGCGCCGCCATAAATATCCCCACAGAGCCGCTGAGGATCTGCACTGCTGCACACAACATCCAGGGGGGCGTGAGAAGCACATTACATTATATTATATTGTAATCATATTAAATGATATCATTACATTAATTTTATTATATCATATTATATTGTATTATGTTATATTATATCATATCATATTATAATTATATTATGTTATATTATGATTATATTATATTGTATTATGCTATGTTACATTATATTATATTATATTATATTATATTATATTATATTCTTCTTTTCCTTTCGGCTTCCCCTTCAGGGGTCGCCACAGCGAATCATCCTCTTCCATCTGACCCGATTCTCCGTATCCTCCTTTCTCACACCCACTCACTTCATAATATCATATTATATGTTATTATATTATGCGATATTATGCTTAGAGGATATGAATGCACAGCTTTTGATGCAAATTCTCTGCAGATGAGGTGACGTGTCGCCGGTGGAAGCGTCTGTCCAGGCGGGTCGTACCATGTCGGGTTGCGGGGGGGTCCGTCCCTGCGCCGGCATGAATCTCTCGCTTCTTTTCCAGCATTAATCAGCGGCGCCTCCCTCTCCGCGGCGGCCGGCTCGGTCGCTCGCCGTCAGCCTGCCGGTATCACACCCTCCCGTCCCCCGCCGGCCCCGATGTTTAATTAATGTCGTGAAACACTTAGAAAATTGAGAAGTGACCCTTCCACCTTCTAATCCACTCACCGAGCGCTTTCGTAGTTTTCAAGCCTCCCGGCTGACTTCCTCCGGCAGCGGCGGTCACACCGGGGCCTCCCGGGCGCCGTCTTAAAAACAACTTTGGAGATTTCAGAGGACAAAAGTCACCTTTGCCTTTTTCCCTTTTATCCGTCTGTATGAACAACCGCTTAGCCACGCTAAGGCGCCGCGGCGGGGCTGCGACCTCTGCCGCTCAGCAGGACGTCTGGTTCAGATTTCACACGGAGCCTTTCTGTGTGGAGGCCCTGCGTGGGGTTCCCCAGGGTTCCTCAGGGTTCCTCGGGGTTCCCCAGGGTACCCATGGGTTCCTCGGGGTTCCTCCCACGGTCCAAACACATACAGAGGGTTAATAGAGAAGCTTCTCATAAATATTTCTCTCTTTGCAAATGCAGCACTTTGACAGCTGTAAATCACAATTTGAAATCCTGCAAACATTCATCCATCCATCCATCCATCCATCCATCCATCCATCCATCCATCCATCCATTCATTCATTCACCACTGCATTCAATGAGCCCTGGGAGGAGGAGGCGCCACACACACACACACAGTGGAGGAGGGTGTGTGTGTGTGTGTTTGTAAGAGACAGTGGCTGTGTGTCTCTATATGTGGTCCTATAATTGGGGTGAACGCTCCTCCTGGCCAATGATAGCGAGGATAGGCTCCGCCCCCGTGGATCTTGCATGCAGGTTAAGCCGTGTCGAAGGTGAATGAACGTGATGGTCGTCTCTGAGGCCAGATCAGCCATGCTCGCTCCACCCTGTCGAGAAAACATCATCGAGTTCCTTGGTGACTCTGGAAGTGGAGGACGTGGACGCGAGAAGAAAAGACATCCGAGGACGTCTATGGTTTAAAGCGTCGGCGCTGAGAGGAAGCCCTCGCCTGAAACCCCCACCTGAACCTTCATGTCTCCTCACAGCGCAGGAACCCAAGGCTATCACTCACAGATTTCATCTCTTAAGACAAAAGGCAAAGGCTGTGTGTGTGTGTGGGTGTGTGTGTGTGTGTGTGTGAGAGAGAGAGAGAGAGAGCGGGAGGCTGCAGAGCTCAGGCATTATGCTGTCTTCATCGTGGGCCCTCGGCTCAGATGTTCTCCACCCCTGTGCTGTGGAGCCTCCGCCTCCATGCTAATTAGCCGCATCTGTCCATGTGTGACATTGTTTCCCATCACACCGAAAATGTCTGAATGACACGTGTGTGTGTGTGTGTGTGTGTGTGTGTGTGTGTGTGTGTGTGTGTGTGTGTGTGTGTGTGTGTGTGTGTGTGTGTGTGTGTGTGGGTGTGTGTGTGTGTGTGTGTGTGTACTTGCGGCTGCAGATGGATCCCAGCCACTTCCCTGTGGTTGCTCCCAAACCAGCAGTTGCAGCTCTGTGTTTCTGCTGAGAGCTTCTCCTTGTGTGCATGGACCTTGTGAGAAGTTACAGCTTCCTGCAGCCTCCATCTGGTGGCCCCTGGTGGCCCCTGGTGGCTCCTGGTGGCTCCTGGTGGCCCCTGGTGGCCCCTGGTGGCTCCTGGTGGCCCCTGGTGGCCCCTGGTGGCCCCTGGTGGCTCCTGGTGGCCCCTGGTGGCCCCTGGTAAAATGCATTTTATTTACTTTTTTCTTTTCTGTCTTTGCCTGCTCCTCTCTGATGAAGATGGTGGACCCTCCATCAGAGCAGGCTCAAGGTCTTCACTGAAACCCAATTGGGCGTCGAATCGATGTCCGAACCCGCTGAGTGACGGCGAGGGATTCCCTGAGGTCGGTTCCTGGGCTCAGAACCTTCAGTCTGAGCGGAGATGATCCTTTGACCGTTAAACGATGGGTAAACCGGACCATCTCTGCTTTGACAGCAGAGCCCGGCCTCCATCCGTTCATCTGACGTCTGTTTGCCTCCAATTTGGAAAATTGTCAAAACAATAACAGTGGAATCATCTCCCGATCTCCGATCATCTGCCTCCGTCTTATCTTCTCCTCCCACACCATCTGCCTCCCGGTCCTCTTCCCCTCCATCCATAAACCTGCACCAACCTCAGCAACCTTCTACCCAGACCTTCTCCTCCCTCCGTGTCCAGACCACCTCCGTCTGACTTTATCTCCAGAACATCTCCTGAAAGATAAAGTATCTTGTATCTTCTCTGCAACCGACTGTTTTCTGTCGATTCCACCCATTTTTTCCTGCCATTTTCCAGCTTGAGTTTTATTCTCTGACAAATCTTTGTGTCGGTGTGGAAGCTCACCCCGACCGAACCGCTGAGTTTCTCCCTCAGAACCTTCAGAAGCAGCATTTAGAGCATAAAACCGCCCTGCGGACAAAACGGAGAAGATCTGGGACGTTCATAACACTGGATTGGAGTGGATTTTTCTCCATGAAACTCCACCTCATCTCCACTCTGAGGCGGATCGGAGCGGCTGCACGCTTTCCGTCTTCGGAGGAAAACCGCTCATGGAAGTGTTTGTGTGAAGATGTGGAGGACCCAGGCACCGACACGGATGCAGATGATTGTTCCGGGGTTCGGACACGGGCCGAGGCGGCGGCCGGTCGGCCCTCGCTGCCCCTCGCTGCTCCTCAGCAGCCTTTCTAGGGCGTTCTCCAAGAAGGTCTGAGGTGGTTGATGGACGCCCCGGCAGAAGGTGGAGGCTGTAAAGACCGTCGCTAGAATGCTTAAATGGGCGCTATCTCAATGGAGGCTCTGGGTCGGGGGGGCTAGCGTTAGCTCCCGGCTTGATTAGCCGCTCCTCCGTCCCGTCCAGGCCCGCGGGAGGACGAGGCGGCAGCGGGAAGTCACAAAGACAAAATCAATCAATATGCTAATTAGTTTGGCTAATTAGTTTTCTCTCCGGTTTATGTGGAGCTCGTCTTTGAGCTCCGGCATCCCAGCTGCTCCCAGGACGTCTGCGAGTCCCTCCATCTGTCAGGGCGCCTCGGAGACGGGAGGAGAGCCGGAGGTTCCTGTCTGGGAGTCGGCAGGATGGAGAAGATCAGGAAGGAGTCCATCAGAGGGACAGCACATGATAGATGGTCTGGAGATAAAGTCACACTGAGATGCTGTGGACAGAGAAGGGATGGAGAAGATCAGGGTAGATGGACGGTGAGGTTGAAGACCAGAGAGGAGGTTTATGGATGGAGGGGAAGAGAAACAGTGACGTCCATCTCCATCACCAGTGACTCCCCGGTGGAGCTGGGAGGGGAGCCGGACAGGACGCCCGCCCAGGCTCTCCTGAACTGGAGGGCTTCAGTCCAGCCAGATGTTGCTTCTACGGCGCCGGGCCAGGACCACGCTCCCTGAGGTGGTCAGACCCAACGTTCACCAGGAGCCAGAACGTGAAGGCGGTGGTGAGGAAACACCTCAGACAGATCCCACCTTCTGCCTCGACTTGGAGAGACAGAAGGACGGAGAGCGAGAAAGCAGGAGCTAATCAGCTAATAACACAAGCGCTAACAGCTACATGCTACTAGCTTTGACTACAAATGGTTTTCAAGCATTAGCCGTTAGCTATTTCGCATGCGTTGGACCAAACACAGGGTGTGTGGACCTGCACCTTCAAGCGTAGCCATCAGCTGCGGCATCTACTTAATAATGCAGCTCTGGAAAGGTTACATCGGATAATGATGAAAATCGCAGGGTTACTCCGTCTCCGTGCACACACGTGTGCGTGTTTGGGTGGGAACGTGTGCGTTGGCGTCACAGGAGACTCAGCCTATGACGGCCCGGCAAATGCCAATGGAAATGATCAGCAAATGTCAGCAGTGGATCAAAGCGTCCCTCGTCCCTCCATCGATCGCCCGTCCGCCGCCACTCAGCCGTCAGTCCTGCAGATCCCCGGAGACGAGCTGCTGCCGCGTCCCTCGCCCTCCGCCGGCCAATCACAGAGGCTCCCTGACACCGGCTGACACGGGGAGATTATAACCTCTGACATGTTGCTCTTCAGGTTTGGAGAGGGGCGGAGCCTAAGCCGGCCGCGATCGGACGAGAGGCGGGTTCAACCCGGACCGGCCAATCACAGGGACGCCTGGAGACGCGCGACCGTTCGGCCTCCTGGCTCTCTGATGAACCTTCTGGATGTTTTTGGACGCAGGGAGAACGTGGAGGCTCCGCACAGGAAGTGGGGATCCAACCTTCTGGCTGCAGCGCCGCACCGCCTCCGTCTCAGGCAGGAGCAGGAAACCACGTGGACTGTTGTCAGCGAGGAGAACGTCGTGATTCAGATGCAATCAAGGCCGTAGTCACATCTAGAAGGTTCTTCATGGAGCTGTCAGTCACCTCATCATCGCGTTCCTGCGGCCAATCAGCATTCGGCCGTCGTGGAGGTTTTCTCACATTCACCACAAACAGCCGCCGCCGAATATTCAGCCAAACTCCTCAGACGAGCCGAAAGCAGGACGTGAAATATTTCTCCTGGAAGAAGGAGAGGCGTGCGAGGCGACGGCGGAGAAGGTGAGGACGAGGTGGGGATAAACACCTCGCCTGGAAGTGGCAGCGGAGGACCTCTCCACCATCTCCACGACGCCACTTTTGCGACATTTGCGGCAGAGAAGCCACGTTCTGCGGTCGCTGGTGAACAAAGAGCTCCATCGCTGAGCGGAGAGCAGAGACGGTCCGGCAGGTCCGAGGGAGGCTCGATTAAAATCATTGTTGTCTATCCGTAATGGAATTAACATGCAGGGAAAATTAATTACGCCTCGCCATGATTGAGTTTTTTGCTTTTAATCACGACAATTTCAGGCTTGACGAGGCTCAGATTGGCCAATTTAAGAAGAGGTTAATGGGTCGCTGTTATGGCTACATTTCTCATCGCGCGGCGAATGTCGCCCCAACAACAAGGACGTCGGACCGTCCGGCCGTCCGAGACGAAACATCACGCCCAGCTTTCATTTGCACGGAGAAAATTCCCCACCGAGGAGAGAGAAAAATGGATTTACTTTGGGTTTGATCACCGGGGCGCCGTCTGCATATCCGGAAGCACAAAGACACAGTCTGGGAGTTCAGCTGGCCAGAGTCTGCCGTCCAGAGCGAGGAGACCAGAGGGAAGCCGGAGAAGAAAGAGGCGAAGAGGTGAAGAAAGAGACCTCTGGTTTGCCCCGGGACACTCGGGTACTCAGGGAGAAGGACCTCCAACCCCCCCTCAGACCCCCTCGGACCTCTTCAGACCTCCTCGGACCCCCTCGGACCCCCTCGGACCCCCTCAGCCTTTGTCCTCCAGCCCCCCAGCAGGTCCGGCCCGGTGCCTCACAAGGATCTGCGGGTGACTTTTTAGCTAAATTCCCTCTGGAAACCGTCACACTTGAAATCACCGCGTTTTGATGGCAAGTAGTCTCACGTCGCCATGGCAACAGGCAGTTACACAACAGGTCGCCTGTTCCGGGGCACCTGAACAGGTGAGTCAGTCACTTTCCCCAAACGGAGGCAGAATCTGGTCCGTGTTGGTCAGATTGGATGTCGAGGGCGAGGACGCGGAGAAGCTCCCGCCGCTCCGTCCCGGGGTCGACGGTCGACGGTCGACGGTCGACGCGTCGCACCTAAAGACTCGCCGCCGCCGCCTAATTGGCGGTAAATTATTTTCTTATTATTTATTTTCTATTTCTCGGGCGGCTTAGAGCTTCGGGGGCCAGTGGAGCACAAAATTGCTGCACAAATATATATTACTCACTACATGGTGGATTTATCGTCTCCATAGAAACCGTTTCCGCTCTCCATTGTCGGATCGGAGCGCGAGCGGAGGGGGATTGGAAACACGGGCCGAGAGGCTTCGCCGCCGTGTTCCAGGAGAAGATACCACCGGCCTCGGCCTCCTCCTGCTCGGATCTCCTCCGTCCGTGTCCGCGCATCTGACGACCACGTCCTCCCGATCTCCTCCCGCCATCTCCTCGCCGACACAGAACCAGACGCCGGTCGCCCCGGGAGGAGTGTTTGCTCCCAGGCTTCTGCCGGCGTCCTGCCGCTCCTCCATGGAGCCGCGTCCTCCAGCGCTCGGCTCAGAAGAACCCATTCCACGTTGGGTGTCTTCTACCCTCTGCAGGACCGCAGAGAATAAAGGGCCTCCTAAAGTCCAAGAAAGAGCATGTTGGTGTTGCGGTGAGGTCACCTTCGCTGAAGATGGTCGTCTCCTGCTCTACCAGCACGAGGACTTCCTCCCTCCGGCTGTCTGACAGCATCTTCACGCTCCAACGTCGCAGATCATCCAGCCACGCAGCTTCCCTGCTGTCACGCTGTGGAGAGCATCCTTCAGATGGGACAGAGATGCCTCCTGAACCCCAGGAGGAGGACGGACGGATGGACGGAGCTCCTGGAGAGCAGCATGAAGGTTGGTGAACAAGTGTCTGCCTCGGACGTCCAAAGTGCAGAAGTTCTCCTTCACGAGTTTCCTCTGCAAACTGAGACCGTCCAGATGATCAGAAGCTCGTCCTCCGAGGCCTCGCCCTCGTCGCCTCTTCGTCTTGACGGTCGGCACGTGAAGAAGCCAAAATGGTCTCCAGGAAGCAAAGGAGAGGCCGGTCACGGAGACCCCTGGGCTCGCCGGCTCTTCGTTCCCCCGTCGCCCGTCCTTCACATCTGCTCCATCCCTCTCCATTACCCCGCCGTCTCCGGCTGACGCGCCGACGCCGACCTGGAACATGACGGATGAACTTGCCGCTCCGCTCGCCGCCGACGCCAAATTGCCTCCTTCTCGCAGGCGGCGGGAGATGCCGCCTCGCGGCGCCCGCGCAGAACGGAGGAACCATTTCTCTTTTAATCGCACATCTTTGGGCGCAGGATTATTTGGGAGGTGGATCAGACACGCCTGGAAATAATGGCCGACAGTTTGCATAAAAATGCAAATCTGCGTTCCTTTGTCTGAATCATATCTGACGCCGGGCGCGTTCCGTTGTGGGAGCCGGAGGATCCGTGGCGGCGAAGGACCGGGAGCCGCTCCGGAGAACGGCTCCGAGCCCACTTCATTCTGACCCGGACCTGACCCAGATCCAAACCTGACCCAGATCCAGACCCTGATCCAGATCCAGACCCCGACCCAACCCACGGACCGCCATATTAACCTCCGGGGTCACTGCGTGCCTTTCAGACTCGCCGTGTGAGAAGATCCTTGCATTGAAGCTCCACGTGCACAGGGTCTGAAGATACAGCCTCCAGTCCAAATCTTCTTTCAGAAGAACATCAGACCTTCTTAGAAAGGTCCCGCCTGATCAGATCAACAGGAAGTCCACCACTGGAAACCTGTCAATCATCCCAGGCGGCCAATCAGCTCGCTGCTGGCTCAGTGTGTGACTGTTGTCTGTCTCATAAAACATGAGGATAAATTCATGTGTGAATGAATGAATGAATGAATGAATGAATGAATGAATAAATGAATGAATGAATGAATGTGACGCAGGTCAATGACGCCGGGCTCAGGAAAGGTGGCGTGATCTACTGTGACCTGGACGTTTGGAGCTCCACGTTGAAGATAGAATGGCTAGAAAAGAGGTGATCTTCTGGTTGTCATGGTGACCGGTGATGGCCTGAAACGTGGAATCCAAACGCCGTCATGTAAACGCGGAGCGTCCGAAGGTGCCGACCTCGGGATGATGTGGACTCTTCCCTCCGGCCGTCCAGAAGCTCGGCGAGGACGTGGGCCGGCGGCGGCGCCCCGCCCTCACGCTCTTCATCCCCCATTAGATTTTGATTAAAGCCTCATTCCTTTGTCAATATTATCAGAGCACAACTTCAAGTCAATAACCAAGCGGGAAAATAATTAGGACAATAAGGGCGGCAACACTGGAGGAAATAAAGACGCAGAAGATGCAGAAGAACAGAAGCCGAGGAGCTTCAACACCATGATGGGCCAAGATGTCCTGATCACTCCTTCACCAGACCCGGGCTCATTCATTCATTCATTCATTCATTCATTCACTCATTCATTCATTTGTTCATTCACTCATTCATTCGTTCATTCATTTATTCATTCATTCATTCGTTTATTCATTTGTTCATTCATTCATTTGTTCATTCATTCATTCAGTTGTTCATTCCTTTTTTTCATTAATTTGTTCATTCACTCATTCATTCATTCACTCATTCATTCATTCATTCATTCATTTGTTCATTCACTCATTCATTCATTCTTCATTTATTCATTCATTCATTCATTCATTTGTTCATTCATTCGTTCATTCATGCATTTGTTTGTTCACTCATTCATTCACTCACTCATTCAGTTATTCATTCATTCATTCATTCACTCATTCACTCATTCATTCATTCATTCACTCATTCATTCATTCACTCATTCATTCGTTCATTCATTCACTCATTCATTCATTCACTCATTCATTCGTTCATTCATTCACTCATTCATTCGTTCGCTCATTCATTCATTCATTCACTCACTCATTCACTCATTCATTCATTCACTCATTCATTCATTCACTCATTCATTCGTTCATTCATTCACTCATTCATTCGTTCGCTCATTCATTCATTCATTCACTCACTCATTCAGTTATTCATTCATTCATTCACTCATTCATTCATTCATTCTCCACTCCAACACATTTACTGCGTCAGTGTCACAGGCTGTCACTAGCCAATCACAGGAACCCATACAGAGACATCCAATGGTTCGCCCTCTCATTCACACGTGTGGACCACGCAGGGTCTCCACCCAACCACACGTGTTTGGGCTGAAGGAGGAACCCGCAGAACCCTGAGGAACCCCATGGAGACCCGGGAGAACATGGAGGCTCCACACAGGAAGGAACCCTGACCAGGGACCTTCTGTCTGCTCCACTGCACCACCACAAGCCACGGATGAAGAAGGGATTTCATTAGACCTGCTCTCCCAGGAGGACAATGGTGGGAGAAGGTTGCAGACGTTCACAGCTCAGGTCCACGGTCGGATGCAAACCGTTTCCCCGGCAACAAGGCCTTAAAGGAAGTGCAGGTTGTTTGATCTTTTCATCTAAGGAGCATCACTTTGGGGGTTTTGTCTCATCACCTGCGTCCCTAACACACACACACACACACACACACACACACATACATACACACACACACACACACACACACACACACACACACACACACACACACACACACACACACACACACACACACACACATACATACACATACATACACACACATACACATACATACACACACACACACACACACACACACACACACACACACACACACACATACACATACACATACACACACACACACTTGGATTTGCATCTTGAGAAGGGTTCAGAAGGCCTTCTGCTCATCTTCTGCGTTCACTCACCAATGGAGCTGCTCCTTCAAAAACGTTATCCAGCTGCCGTCACATTCCCTCCATGACGTCATGTTTCTGTGTGTGTGTGTGTGTGTGTGTGTGTGTGTGTGTGTATGTGTGTGTGTGTTATTTCACACACCTGCTGCTAGAGCTTCCTCCAGATTGGTCTCCAGGTTTGTGTCCTCCTGCCGAGCAGCTGGACGTCTGGGCTGAGAGCGAAAGCTGGGATCAATAATCCCTGCGGAGCTGCCTCTTCCTGTTTACACACCGCGTGTGTGTGTGTGTGTGTGTGTGTGTGTGTGTGTGTGTGTGTGTGTGTGTGTGTGTGTGTGTGTGTGTGACCATTACAGTGAAATACACACATGAATGAAGCCAGGCAGTGGATGATCACATGAAGCTCCTCCCCATCAGAGCAGCTGTTCTTCATGTGATGGTCCATGAAGAAGCTTGAAGGCCGTCTGGATGTTCTCCTCCTCCAGGCTCCCGTCTCATCTGCCCGGCTTCCATCTGGACCTTCTGGGGTGACAGCAATGTCAGGTTCCTCGGTGGAGATGTGAGGAGCACTGATACCTCCAGGGGGAGAAGATCCTCAAGATCCTCCGACCGCCTTTTGTTAAAATGAGCACATACACACACACACGCACACGCACACGCACACGCACACGCACACGCACACACACACAGGCTCCTTCTCCACCCCTGGTCTGCTCCCCTCAGGGGCTCCTCAGCCAATCATCTGCCTCCATCTCACCTTCTCCTCTCACACCAACCACCTTCCTGCTCTCGTTCCTTCCGTCCCTGGAGCTCCTCTCTGGTCTCCAGACCTCCTGCCTGGAAGCTCTGATCTCCACAATGTTCTCCCCACACCTCCACCATCCCTCCTCTGTCCGTGTCCAAACCATCTCAGTGTGACTTTATCTCCAGAACATCTAGCGCATGCTGTCCCTCTGATGGACTCCTTCCTGATCTTCTCCATCCTCCTCACTCCTGAACCCCTGCTGCCTCCTGTCTTCTCCTCAGCATCTCCAACCCAGATGCCATGGCTGCTCTGAAGGCCTCCATCTCCACCACCACTTTGCACCATGTCCTGGATTCCAACCAACCAACTGTGAGATGAATGACTTCAGTTGTTTCTCCAGCACTGAATCCACGGCTCTGGACTTGGACTTCTTCTTCAATGGGTTCAAGATGAGAAGAACCAGATGTTTCTCCATGCAGACAGGAGCCTTTCATCCATGCACTTTAGGTGGATTCCAGAGAACCACATCTGGATCTTCTCTGCTTATACTGCTTATACACACACACACACACACACACACACACACACACACACACACACACACACACACACACACACACACACACACACACACACACACACACACACACACACACACACCTCCTCATGCAGTCATGCAGCGGTCGGGGGGGTAATGAGGTTCTTACCTGAGTTATTAAACAAAGATCTGTGAGATGAAGCTCCTCTTTTGTTCTTCTTGGCTTCTCCAACCGCCACCTCCTGCTCCTTTCAAAGGCTTTCTGTTGCCGTGGTTACGGCCTTGAGAAGAGGCGAGGCCGTCCAGCGGTGAGCATACCAGACACGACCCGCATCCGCCATCCCATAATACCTCTGGCCGAGCTCCTCCGTCCACAGCCCGGACCTTCATCCGTCCAAAGGTCCTCAACTATCTTCTCACCGGGCCTGGCGTTCCACAAGGCTCCTGTCTCAGACACACGGAGTTTAACTCCTCTGAAGATCCAACATCAAAACCACCGTCCAGACCTTCTCCTCCTCTTCTTCTCCTCTCCTTCTCCTCTCCTTCTCCTCTTCTTCTCTTCTTCTTCTTCTCCTCTTCTTCTCCTGCACTTTCCATTTCCTCCTCAGGCAGCAGGCAGGTCGGCTTTCTCCGACTCAAGAATCTTCAGTGAGCAGAGCAGCTGACGTTCCTCAGCAACATCCAGCCAAGGTGAGGCTCCATGACCTCGTCCCGCTCCAGAAGAAGGGGCTTCACGGGATCCACTGCCGGGGCTGAAGGTCTGCTGAGAAGGAGTGGAGCGGAGACCTTTCCTGAGGCCACCACAGGGGCGGCAACTGATATTTAAGTATCTCCTCAGTGGCCGGAGGAGGAATCTTCTGGGGAGATGTTAGATGTGATGATGACTGCAAAGGTCACGCGATCCATCATCTGCTCGATGGAAGCCATGATCTAATTTCACAAATGATGGTTTGTTTGTGCGAGTCTGATCTTCTATCTGAGGATCTTTCCGGAGAACGTGACGATTGTTTGGAGATGGAGATCGGACCTGGACCCTCACACACCATCTCACCAAGGGGGGCCAGTTTCCTGTCTCCAGGTGCTCGCTCCTGGGGGAACGCTGGGCTCCTGCAGATCATCTTGAAGGCCACCGTCCAACCTGCTCCTTCACACCGAGGAGAACGTGATCTTCTCCACAGGCCCATCTCAGGCTCAACGTGAGAAGTCACCTGGGAAGTCGCCGGCGCCCCCTGGTCCCGGTCAGACCTCGGAGGTGTTTGCGAGGGCCGAGCTGGAACAAACACCAAGTGTGCTGTCTGAGCGCAAGCTCCAAGACCTCCAAGAGCTCCGAGAGCTCCAAGAGCTCCGAGAGCTCCAAGACCTCCGAGAGCTCCGAGAGCTCCGAGAGCTCCGAGAGCTCCGAGACCTCCAAGAGCTCCAAGAGCTCAAAGACCTCCAAGAGCTCAAAGACCTCCAAGAGCTCCGAGAGCTCCTGCGAGCGCACTCTTTAAAGTTTCATGAGGAGCTTCTCCGACGTGGATCCTGTTCCTGGAATATCAGATCAGAGAGGAAACATCTAGCGCCGCCGAAGACCCGGCGAGCTTGTCGTACAAACGTGGCGGCGCGGCGAGGGGTTCCCGCGCCGCCGGTTAACACGGTCAGCGCTTAGAGAAGATCCCAGCAGGATCCATCCTGGGACGAGCCGAGGCCGACGAGCCGAGGCCGACGATCGGAGGGGATGGCGGCTCCTGGAGATGGCTTCCAACGTTCTGCTCCATTGCTGGTAGACAACGACATTCAAACCTTCCTTCCTCAAAGAGCCGGCGGTTAGCGTTAGCTTAGCCCTGGGTACGCTATCATAGCCCTGCTCTGCTGAGGGACGTCCCACAACCTCACATCTTCTCCCAGGACCACAGGGACGTGGCCTGGTCCTCCACGTGCACACCAGGACTTCTTTTATCAATATCTACGCCATTATTGCCTCCCGTTAGCTGTTAGCATGTAGCCGTCGTGATCAGCAGGAGGTCGCCGCCTCCATCCGGGCTTCCATCACTTTCTCGCCTTCCATCTCTGGCCTTCTCCTTTCCTCCCACGAGCGGTGGAGGCAGAAGGTCGGCATCTCCAAGTGCAGCTCACAGTCCAGGACGCCATCAGACGACGAGGAAACATCACACGCGTGGACGGGAAGTAAATATCATGAAGAAGATCAGCAGAAGGGCCTTTCAGAAAGGTAGAGCTTTCTATACAGGCTCTCACCCCCCCACCCAGGGCTGCCAGGGCCTTCACTGGAGATCGCTGGAGATCCCTGGAGATCGCTGGAGATCCCATCTGAGGGAGGAACCAGCGGTGCATACATGATCGGGCCGAGACGTGGCATTTGGAAAAAAGATGAGGTTTTGTGTTAACAAAAAAAAAAAGATGGAGGTGGGAGGGGGGAAGCAAAAGTACGCCACTGTACTGAGTGCCAACAAACTGCCATGTGTGTGTGTGTGTGTGTGTGTGTGTGTGTGTGTGTGTGTGTGTGACCTGTCAGGGAGTGAGGGGGCTGCTGAATGACTTCACATCACCCTTTCAGCTCCAGCAACTTCCCATTTATATTGTAATGCAAATCCGTGGCCTGTCCCAGATGGTGCTTTTCCAGCGTCGTGGGCGCGCGGAAATATGATTATTTATCCCGGCACTTCTTCAGGTCTTTAATGCACCTTCTCCTCCTTCTCCTCCTTCTCCTCCTCCTTCTCCTCCTCCGGCTCAAAGAGCCGCTGGAGCTCCGGGGGCGGAGCGGGGAAAGAAAAGGGTAAAATTGTCAGGGAGGTGGCGGGAGGGGAACCGACGTCGGCGCGGAGAAGATGAGAAGATGAGGACAGAGGAGGTCTGGCTGGCCAAGGGGCTTCAGGAGGAGGTCCTCTCCTTCTGCCTGCCCTGAACATGGTGAGCTGGAGGACCATATCTCAACACACGGAGGTGATTGACGGAGCTCCTGAAGCCCGACCATTACCAGATACCTCCAGGTCGCCGCTCTGATGTTCGCTTGGACACAAATGGACAACGAGAAAGCGAGCGATGAAGAGGTCCGAGCTCCTCTGTCCAGCCGCAGCTCGGGAGGATCTCCAGGGCTCGCGGAGGAACATCTCCATCGAGTTCAGGAAAATTGCAGCGTTAGCTAACGGCACGCGGCCAAGCTGTGCACGGAGGAGATGGAAAGCCTTCAATCATCTGATGCTCCGCCGTCGTTATTCCGTGAACGTGCAGCTTCCACCTCCATGTCCTCCTCCTCTTCCTCGGCGGTTGTCTCGGTGGAGCAGAAGGTCCGGGCGGCCGCGGGAAGGTGCAACTAGAGGGTTCCCTGGAAGAGGCTCCTTCCTGGAACCAGATCCGAGTCAGATGTTTCTTCTGAGCAGGTTCAGGTCTGCTGTGTGCAGAGAAGCTGAGCAGGTGCGCAGGCTCTCCGTGGATCATCTGCAGGAGAAACATATTTTCATACATCCCATCATTCACCAAAGAAAGAGGAAAAAAAAACATTTTCGACTTCCCTTTAATGTGACAGCACTTTGCAGTTATTCTTGATGAGATCATCTAAGAGAGGTTGAGCGCAATAGAATAGCTGTGTGTGTGTGTGTGTGTGTGTGTGTGTGTGTGTGTGTGTGTGTGTGTGTGCAAACAGGCACATCCTCAGGGACTATGTGAGCTGTAATCAGGGCTGCACTATAAGTCTCCCAGTTATTCTGTCAGCACTTCCATATTTCCACGGCGGCACCTTAACGGGATCTTCTGCCTGCCTCAGAAGCGTTTAGGTAGCACTTGACACCTCCTACGCTGAGTAATTAGATCACAATCTGATGTCAGATCAACCCTCCAACCCCCGGCACCTCATTATATTCCATGACAAGTATTTGTGTGTCTAATTTCAGCTGCCTTGACAGAACGTCTGGGTGGGGAACGGAGACGGGACTCATCGGATGATGTGGAAAAGAGCTCCACGGAGCTGCTGGAGACCCTGGAGATCCTGGAGATCCTGGAGCACCGCGAGCCTGTGCTGTTTGGAACCTCAGGTCTGTGACCCTGCTGTCAGGACAGCACCTCCATCATGAGGACAGTAATAATCGTCCTGGAGGTGCTTCTGCCTCGCGGCTGGATCGGATTCCCTTCCTGTGTGGAGTCTCCATGTTCTCCCCGTGTCTGCTTGGGGTTCCTCAGGGTTCTCCGGGTTCCTCCCGCTGTCCGAACGCATGCAGGAGCTTCATGGGAGGCGCTGCTTTGTCCAGATGTGTGTTTGAGGTGAGGGCTTGCACCCACCTCTCAGCCAGTGGAGATCCAGAGAGCAGGACATGGAAGGTATGAATGAGTGAGCGAGTGAATGCAGAGCTTCCAGATCTTCTTCCTCGCTGCATCTCAGCCGCCCACCGTTGAGACGCTGGCCGTCTGTGTCCGGGCAGGAAGCAGCCGCTGTGTAAAATATCTTTTTAATCTTGTCAACAAACAATAAAACTCCACAGTCGGGCTCAAACTAACAGATGAAAGTCTGCAATCAGCTTGTGTTTTCCATCCAAACACATCCATCTGAAGAACCCGTCCGTCTGAGGAACATCTCACGTCTTCGGGAAGCGACAACAAGTAAAAACAGTTTGATTCCGGCGGCTCTCCAAAGAACCGCTCCTGAGGCCCATCACCGCCACAACTCCACAACCATACAGAGACGACAAATGGTCACGTCGGGAAGGCGGCGAGGCCGTGAACACCGACCAACAACCCTGCAGGTAGAAGGTAGAAGTCCAGTTCAAGGTGGAACTGAAAACATCAGGTCTGGTCCCCATGAAGCCTGACCAAGGGCCAGTATTTGGCCTTTCACGTTCTGTTTGCTGCTTGAGAACCTGCTAGAACTCCTGGCGGCAGCAGGATTCTGCACTGGAAGGTGGAGGACACGTGCAGATCTGCATCTGGGACGGTTTGAAAAAAGTGTGTGAAGCATCTCCAGGATCTCCTGGTGGGTCTGTGTGTCCAAAGGGGAACATCTGTGCACCAAACAGTAGGGGCTCCGGCACAGAACCCTGAGCCACCCAGCAGAAGCTGAAGCTGAAGCAGAAGCTGAAGCAGAAGCAGGAGCAGAAGCAGGAGCAGAAGCAGAAGCAGAAGCAGAAGCAGAAGCAGAAGCAGAAGCAGAAGCTGAAGCTGAAGCTGAAGCTGAAGCAGAAGCAGAAGCTGAAAGGTCCGGGGCTCCCAAACTCAAATTTCAGTTCCTACATTCCAGACCGTGAAGATCAATATGGACGGAGGAGGATAAGACGCCTCGCAGAACGGAAAAAGCTCTTCTGAACGTTGGCGAGAAAAACTACCTCTGAGATGTTTCCTGTCTGCGAGTGTCTCCTCTGCAGTGGAGCCAGGAGAAACCAGGCCTCCTTTCAGGAGATGAGAAGAACACTTTCACACCTGGAACGGACACGAGAACTCCGGTCAGAACGAGCTCTGGGAAAGATGAGAAGCAGCCGGGCTGAAATGAAACGTCGGTAGCCGTCCTGGTCAAAGCTCCCCTCTGATAGGATCTACGTTCATGCTTCCTCTCAAGGAGGCACTTTGGAGAGGAACTGAAAGAAGGTCTGGGTCTTCAACGTGGGACCCTGAAGGTCCCGGACACCCGTGGGCTTCACCGGAGGCGCCGAGATACCCGGACCTGGAGACCGGAAGGTCGGATGTCTCCATAGGACGTGTCAACAAGAGGGTGAATGGCCGCATGTCTCTACCTGGAGCCCTGTGATTGGCCGGTCCGCGGCGAGCCCCGCCTCTCGCCCAATCCAAGCCGGGATTGGGCAGCGGCGCCGGAGGCGGAGCGATCGTCCTTGGAAGCGAACGTTCCCGGTTGGATTCCCGGCTCCTTCTAGGTGTGGAAGTCTTGTTGACACGTCCGACCCCTGACTGACGGAGGGATGAAGTAGAAATGATATTATTTTAGACTCCAGGAACCAATGAATGAAAACACAATCGATGCAAGAAGGTGTTATTGTGACATGCGGGTGTGACGGACGCCGTGCGTCACGTGCACGGATCCCTCCATCACGCTCTTAGCGGGTTCGTCAGAAACTCTCCCTGCACGAGCTGATGTGTTTTTGCGGAGCGCCGCCGGAGCGCCGCCGGAGCGCCGCCGGAGCGCCGCCGGAGCGCCGCTGGAGCCCGGGCGCCGAGGAGGCCACGTTAACGCATGCGCTGACCTTTGGTGGAGCTGCAATCAAAGAGCCGACCCGCCGGGTTCACGTGCACGCTGGTTCTGCCCCGGCAGACGGACAGACGGAGGAGAATGATGGCCGATGGTGTCACTGTAACCTGAGCTCAGCAGAACGGGTCGGGACCCGTTACGTCAGACCTGAAAGCACAAGCATCAAATCCATTCCACACACACACACACACACACACACACACACACACACACAGGCAGCAGGATCCAGCTCTGGAGATGGTCCAGCCCACCTCATCAGCTCATGATAATGATGGAGATGGCCAGCGAGCGTCCAGGAGACACTTCATCTTCATCTCTTCAGCTGCTGGAGGAAGACCTCCTGCGCCCCCTGAGGGTCCACCCGGCGTCTTCTAGCCTCATCTTTTTGGCGAGGCCAGAAGGTGCCCCTCCTGGAACTTGGAAAGGTGAGGGAGATGTGCTATTTGTCCCGGGGCCTTCAGAGGACATCATAGACGGGATCTTCATATTTCAAGGCTTCACATCCATCCAGGTCTTGAACACCTTCAGTAACACCTCCGATCTTTCCAGGATGGATTTCCAGCCCAGGAGAGGGTGAGGAGCACGGAGTCGGCCTCCGACCGCCGTCCCGTCCGACCGACCAATAAGCCGCGCTGCCATTGGCCGCTTCTGCCTGTGGGCCAGCGAGGAGGCGTGTCAGCGCGGAGGTGCGAGACCACGGATGTCGCTCAGTCCTCTGTCGTATCTTCTCATGATGAGTCCACGCGTGGCCTCACGCTCTGCAGGATCCTGCAGCGGAGGAGGACTCCAGGAGGAAACACGAGTGGACGAGAACCTCCTCTTCCGCTTGTCCTCCGCCAAAGAACCAAACAGAAATTGAAGGAAACAACATCTGTTTGTGAGGCGGCGCGACTGGAGTCCACAGGCGAACATCTCTGCTCCAAGAACATCGCAGCAGAACAACATCTCCTTCTGACCTCAGACGCCACACAAAGACTATTTCCAAGTTTCCCTTCCTGTCACCTCCCAGCAGCCCACGGCCGTGTGCTCAGGACTTCCAGTTAAGCGGGTGTCGTGTAGACGCTCCATCCGCCCTCGCAGGAGAAGCTTCCTTTCACACCTGAAACCCTTCCAGGGCTGCTTCCCTCAGATCCCTCAGAGCTCATCCATCACGCCGACTCCCGCTCTGCAACAGGAAGTGCAGCGTCACCATCTATGGGCCACAGCGGCAACAACAACCCCCTCTCCCTGTACACGCATGCACACACACACACACACACACACACACACACACACAAACACTCATCCTGCCCACATCCTCTGCTCCGAATTAATTACTCACACACACCACAGGACACAGAACAGTTCATTACTGTTCTATTAGCGCTGATTTCTCAATAGCCGTCCGGCTGCATGGAGCGTCTCCATCCCACCGCGAGGAGAGCAGGACCACGATACATCCCATGATGGGGTGACGTATGAGGACCAGGAGAAGGACCTCCGGAAGCCGTTCATTCTGAGCCGCCGAGGCTTCGCTCCCGAGACGGAAGGCGAGGAACCCTGGAGGAGCTGCAGGTCTTTCCCTCAGAGTTCTCCGGGCGGTTCACGCTTGCGTTCCTTACCTGCGAGTCACTTGAGGAGGATTCTGCTGCGCTTTAATTGGGTCACACTTGAAGAACCTTCCTCGCGTCTGCTCCCCCCGCCGACGCCTGGTAAACACAAACCCCGGTCTCCAGTCTCCTCCAAATCTGGGTCTGCCGCCTCTGTTCTTCTCTGCCGTCGGCAGACGTCTTCCTTCCCTCTCCGAACCCCCCAAATCCCACCGTCGACTCCGGCGGGCGACAAACCACAGCACGTGCTTCGGCGCGACGAGAACGTCCAAGAGAACGTGACGAGAAGGCGACGGGAACGGTCACATCTCCCTCGTGGGGAGAACATGTTCTCCAGGAGGTCTTCTACAGGGAACGCCAGTCGCTCACAGTATCAGATTTGAAGATGGAAGCCTTCGGTGGATTTTTAATCATTCATTCATTATCTATCACACCTGTCCTGCACTCAAGGTTGCCGGGGCAACTCCCGCCTGTCAATCACAGGCTCACATATGGAGACGTGCAACATTCACCCGCTCAGCCACACATCTGGGCAACGACGGGACTCCAACCAATCTCCTGCGGGAGCGAACACGAGGAGAACGTCACACAAAGTCGTCTGCTGTATCTGACCGGACAGATACTCTCAGACAAATGTCTGCTCGGATGCTAAACCGATCAGATCCTCCCTGCTGAAACCTCTCCGTTCACCACTTCATCTGAGGGGGAAGGAAAGAGGCTGGAAGATGGAGGACGGAGGACGGAGTTGGGCAGGTGTGCTGTGTGGAGCGTGATTTGGAGCGACAACGGGCCCTGACACGACAAACAGAATCTGCGATGACGGCCAGATCATTGAATAAAGATGTCCCATTTGCTCTGGGGCGTCTGCAGACATCGCCATGGAGATGCATCACCACACAACCGGAAAACAGGGGAAATGGAAGCAAACAGCATTCGCGGAAGCCTGCGGGGGGAAGTGCGTGTGTGTGTGTGTGTGTGTGTGTGTGTGTGTGTGTGTGTCACATTTGTCTTCATGTCCCGTATGACATTTCCATCACTCACCTCGTGTCTTGCGATGTCACAGTGAGACATCAGCACCGCGGCCGCAGGCCGAAGGCTATCAGATATCAGATATCAGCAGATATCAGCACAGAAGACGGGCTACCAGGGCCGCGCCCACTGGGAGGTTAGCGTGGGGTTAGCGCTCACAGCTAGAAGGTCTACGGAGGTTCAGAGGAGACCCTACATCGCCCAGACGTGTGAATGACACACACTGAACCAACGTGCCCTGTAGAACATGGCTGAGAGCCCTGAGTCACATGACCAACCCCGAGAGCGTCAGATGCTCAGGAGAACACAGCATGTTCTCTCAGGTCTCCTTCAGAGGCTTCCCGAGGAGCTCCACCGCGGCCTCGGTCCGACGCGAGAGCGGCAGGAGAGACCGGAGGGCAACAAATGGAGCCGTTGGCACGGCGACGAGCCCGCCGCGGTGACGTCTGGGGGCAAACCTGTCATCGGGTAGTGGGAGGAAACAAGGAGATTTCTGAGCGGGACGTCGTTCGCAGGCGTCTCTGCTCGCCGGCAGGCCTGCAGACCGGGCGGGCAGGACGGAGCTGCTTCATGGACACAACGGCAAATCAATGACGCGCGCAGCCTTGAAGCCCTCCGTCCGAGCTGCTCCGTAAACGTCCACGCCATCCGCGGCGCCGTTCAATCCGTGAGGCATCGATCTGATCGGGTAGCAATTAAAACAGCGCTTCCGCAGCACGGGGGCGTCCTCAGACTCGGGAGCGGGTCGGCTCCATGTCCCGCCGCCCTCAGACCCGTCTGATGCGTCGCTCGCCGTCTGACTCGGCCAACGCACGCAGGTGGCAGCCGTCGACAACAATATCATACAGAGGGAGGTTTTGGTTGGAACGGTTTCCTCATAAATCCTGACGTAAAGCTCTGCGTGACAGCCTTCGCCTCCGCCGCTCCCGTCCCTTCTTTTTTTTTTTTTGAGAAAAACCCTTCATGAGACACAGCTACACAAACCGCATACACACCAGGCATTGTGTGCAGCTACACACACACTGATAAAGACTTGAAACACACACACACACCTCCATTACTGACTCCACAACAATGGCCCTTTCAGGCAGAGAGGGTACGAGTGGTGCGCCTGTCTCACCTCCGGCGGCGTGTGTCAAGACTGCACGTATCTGAGGAGCGTTCAGCCTTTGTGCAGGAGCTGATGGAGGAAGGAGAGAACATGACTAGGGAGCCGCATTAGTCAGTTTGACGTGTCCTTGCTGGGATGCAAGCAGGCTAATTGCACAGGGATCAACAAGAGGCGCACCACTGACTGATTGCCAGCCATCAGCTGTGTGTGTGTGTGTGTGTGTGTGTGTGTGTTACATCCTCAAATGCGGGCAGAGATCCCACGATCGCAGGGTCAGCAGACATTCACCGAGGTGAGAGCAGCGAATCCTGCGGCCAGACAGCGACACGCAGCCTGGCGCTGAGGTGTTTCCACGGGTGCCCGGTCCTCTGCAGCCTCACCGTCACACACATGATTTGGAACAAAGACACGTTGAGTTTTCACCAGTACACTTGTGGTTATAATCAGAGGTTTGCTATTTGTAAGGGCAGTGTGTATATTGACAAAACCATCACCTTTCCTTTACCTTCTACAGGATCTATAGAACCGACAGCCTGCTTGAGACTCCTGTTATTTTGGTGTCGCGTTATAAAACATTGTTTGATCTGTTGGCACTTTTCCCTCCGCTGTAAATGAATAAACATTTTTTCCTTTAAATCAAATTATATCTGAAGGTTGAGTCGAGTGCGTATTCAGCGTTTCACCTCCTCAGATCCTTCTCCGTGTCCCAGGCGAAGCTTTGGAGGCGGTTGAGTGCGTGCAGTCGCCTCCTCCTCCTCCTCAGACTCAAACTGTGACGACCCTTGAACATCTGAGGCTGCAGCAGAAAAGCCTGCAGAAGCTGCTCGGTGCGTCGGTCAGAAGTGTTTTATAAATAAACTGGCTGCGAGAGGAGCCTTGAATCCTGACTATCAGAATGGCGCAGGGGTCGGTTTCACTAACCAGTAGCCTGGAGTCGGGGGTCCCGGCCGGAGTCAAAGGTGACCGGACTCCTCCGTCACCGGTGCTGCAGAACGTCTGACAGAACGACTGTCCAAAGCCTCCGGGCGTCGCCAACCACCGACCCGGTGTTCTGACAGCTCGCTGCTGGTGGACATGAGGGTAAAAGACAAGCAGCCAGATGGCAGGAGGCGCTTGGCAACAACGGCGGGGATTTCTTCGCCCGTAGCGGGCCGAGAAGGTCCCGACGGTCCGCTTCGAGAGGAAACCAGCGGCGGACGTCCCCGGGTTACATCTTAAATGAATTGTTGGGCACCACTTTCTCACTAAACTGTCCTATTTGCAGACCCAACATCAGAGCAGCCGCCGAAAAGCAGCGTTTGACTAAACGGGTTTAATTTTAAAGCTCATCTCAACCGGAAACACAAACTACTGCACTAACTGAACCCGCGGTGGAACCACGCAGGGAGCCGTAGATGCCCCGACGGGCTCTTCTTCAGCGGACAGACCTTTCTGACAAAGCCTCTCAGCGGACATGGGTTTCTGAACTGCTGTGTGACGGCGTGAGGAGCGAGGAGCTTCAGATCCGGGGGCAGCGTTTGCAGGGCTGCAGATGAGGGGGCAGCAACGCGCCGGTCTGCTGCGGTAATGAGAAGCGTCGCTCAAAAAACAGAACCACAGTTTATTCCAATTATTTTAGAACATATCGTGTTTCCCACATCGAGCGCAGTCGTCAGAGTGACTCACAGCAAATAAATACTGATAATTCTGTGTCACCACAGCGGCTGATAAGAAGCACCAACACAAACCATGGATAAAACACCGCTGAGGAAACTGGATCCATTGTCTTCTCATCTTCTCTTTTAATGATAGGAATGATGGGTGTGTGTGTGTGTGTGCGCCCAGAGGGCTAATACAAAACAATAGCTTCATGTAGTAGAGTAGCATTCAGCACAATGTTACTTCTGTAAAGTACTTTTGTGTACTTCAACGATGGTTGAAGACAACAAACATTCATTCGTCATTCAATCATTCATTCTGCACGGTCCTCATCAGGGGGCGGAGCCAGTCCCAGCTGTAATGGTCAGGAGGCGGGGTTTAAACACTGATGGTCAGCTGTCAATCACGTCATCATTCATCCTCTCATTCTTTTGTGATATTTTGGACTGTGGGGGGAGAAAGAGAACCTGGAGAGAACACAGAAAGACCTGAGCTCTCGGGGTCTGGAGTACAGAAAAATGGAAGGCGGGGGTTCTGGTCCAGGAGGAGTTTCTGAAATACTCTATTCAGATGTCTTCAGATCCAACCGTCTTCTGTCTGCAGCCTTCTAGCAGGAACTTATCCAGCAAGCCGTGCAACTCCTCCCATCTTCTCTGGATCTGCAGCATCAACCATGCAGCTGCAACATGAGAACCGGCAGTGAGACCGGGCCCAGGCTAGGCCGGGTCGGCTGACCACCCGACCCTCGGTCCGTCACCGTTTCTGAGAGTGTCTTTTTATTTAAAACTTTACTTGTTTACCTGCTCTTTCCTCGCCTTGCTTTCAGATCGAGACTCAGAGGAGTGTTTTCTGCCAGCGCCAGCTCAGGCTCTGCTCAGCGGCTCCGTGGCTCCACCTGCTGTCGACTAGTGTTCCTGTCAGGGCCGTCTGCACTGTGCCGACGTGCACGGCCTGGACGCTGACCCGTGGCGCTGATTCCTCTGAGCTCCCACAAGCTCCCGGAGACGCCGACCGCCAGAGTCCTGCCAAGAGCGGACAAAGAACACACACTTTCACTTTTTGGGATCAAACGTTTCTTCATAAGTCCTGACTCGTTGCCTGTCTGGCAGCTTCTCAGTCTGTTTAAAACATTTAAATATCTCTTGATCATTTTAGACATATCATCACAAATTTCAATTTACAATTACATGGACGTGTCCAGATTTACACTCATCAGGTTGAGCTTCACCTTCTGAAGAATGTTTGTTGCAGCAGGACTGAAGTTCAATCAGATGTGATGTAAAAATAAACTGGTCCTGATACACCAAAGCCTAACTATTAATCAGTTAAGGGCTAATCCAAGTATACAGATGAGAGAAGCATCTTTGTTTCAGTTATCTTTCTTTCTGTAATAAACCTTCTCTTGAATCTCCAGTTGTGTGACTCGTCAAAAACACTGATTGGGCCAGAGATCACGACACACACACACACACACACACACACACACACACACACACACACACACACACACACACACACGGCAATTTGTTGAGAGACGTTTCCTTCAGTGATGTTCATCATGTCTTATCCAACTGGCTGAAGTGAGCTGACCCGAATGAAACACACACATCTGTGAAGCCAATCTTCCATAAAAATAACCTCGCTCATTCAATGAATCACTTTCAGACAACTCCTCATTCATGTTCAACTAATAAACTCCTCGGGATATAACTCTGGCCCTTGTCTGATTATTAGCAGTCCCAGTGGAAAAGGACACAATAGAAAGTAAAAACGAGAAAAATAAAATCTCCAGCAGATGCAAAACAGATGTCGCACATTAGCACACCTGCTAGCAGTTGAGCCGGAGCCCGACCGCCGTGACGGATGCGCCTGTGTTCCTGTCAGGGTCCCGGAGCTCCGCCGGGGTCTCCTCTGCTCCCATCCTCCCGGGACAGGGCGCCTCCGGCCCGCCAACAACTCGGCGATGACCGCAGTCATCCCTGCTAAATGCTAACTGCTACAGCTAGGTGGCTCCGCTAACACAGGCTAACTCCCTGGTGCTAGCATGTCGGTCATCCCGCTAGCTAGCTGGCTAACTGTCCGATGAGCGATTTATGAGACACCGGCAGTGTCCGGGACGGTGACGGATGGGGCGACTGGCTTTAAACGTCCCTTTGAACGAAGGAAGGAGGAAAGCGAAGTCCGTGCTGACCCGTTTCTGAACGTCCACCGCCATGTCCCTGCTCGCTGTGTTTACAAGCTAACGTGCCGCCTCTTCTGTTCGACAGTACCGTCAAGCTAGCTGTATCCTTCCGAACTACTTCTGATTTGACCTTTCACAGCAAAGCTTTACAGAAGTCAATTGATCATCATGTCTAAAGGAAAGACTAAAATCAAATAGAATCAGAAGTGTTTTGTTTCTCTCAGGCAAACGTTTACAATTAAAAAGTACATTAGCGGAATCAACCGGAACACTGCCGAGCTACTTCCGGTTTGGGGGGCCGATGAAGAGAGACATATTTTGATTGTGACGCGAGTGCGCCCTCTAGAGGCGATTCGTGGTAACTACAAGCTTGTTCTTCCCTGGAGAAGACTTGATCGCAGCGGAGAACTTCAACCAGACGCTCTGCAAAACTGAGGAAAACAATGAAGCGCAGGAAAAAAGATAGAAGCGAATTAAAGAAATAGGAAAAACAATACGTTGTGAAGAAAATGAAAGAAATCAAGGAGGGAATGTTGACATGCTAGAGGCTAGATGACTAGAATAACATGTCTGAGTGATACTGAGTGTGGTTTTCAAGTCAGCATCCGGCCTTTGCAGTCTACAAGTCGGTGGTTTGTTGTGTGTTGTTACTTCTGTCTTTGAGTGCGCTTTCTTTATTGGACCAGCTCTGTCACGTCGCTGCTGCTGAAATAGCCAAATTTCACCCTGGGGGTGAATAAAGCCTGATGTGAGTCATTGGGCCTCACAGTTTCTTTATTGAAGCAACAGAACCACGTGGCACAAAACGAGAACTAGCACCTCGCAGAGTGGAACACTAAAACAATGTGTGTGTGTGTGTGTGTGTGTGTGTGTGTGTGTGTGTGTGTGTGTGTGTGTGTGTGTGTGTGCGTGCGTGTGTGTGAAGCCTCTGCCAGTTCCCAGTGATTCTTCAGGGTGCATTTTCGTTTTTTGTTGTTGTTTTCAAAAACGATCCATTTTTTTTCAGACAGGCAAAAAAATTAAATAAAAATAAAAGTCAAATAAAGCTGTTTTATGAAAGACGGCAAAACATTTGACAGTTTAAATTTATTTGATCCGGTTTTCTGTTTTTTAGAAACAAGACAGAGACAACGATCTTCACACATCTGGACAGTTCAGGGTCGCCTGAGAACCTCCTGGATGGTGGGAGGAACCCGGGGAACCCCACGCAGACACCAGGAGAACATGGAGACTCCACGCAGGAAGGTCTGCGGAGGGAATTGAACCGATGACCTTCTGGCTGTGAGGAGAAGGTTCTACCCGCTGCAGCAGCATGCTGGCAAAAACTCAACGTTTCTGCGAAAAGAAGAAGAACCTTCTGGGAAATAAAAGTGTTTTTACCCCACAAAGCAAAGTGAAGATGACCTTCATTTCAATAAATAGGGACGATAATAACAATACATTTCATTGACGGTGCCTTAATGGACACTCGAGGACACGGATGATCTCCCAGGAGGTTTAGACCCAAACGAGCAGGAACCCAGAGTCTCGGCTCCTCGGCGGGTCTGAGCGCTGGACGCTCCTCGTCCCAACAGATGGTTGGCTTCTCATGTGTGATGTTCTCCGTCCACCTGTTCTGGTTCTGTTGGCTCTCAGCTGGAACCCCTGAGGACCTCCTCTATGGTTGGGCTCTGATGGTTCCCGTGGCCGAGGGTTCTGTCGCCTCCCTGAGTCTCAGGGATGGCTCCGGTGGTTCTGCCGGTCCACCGTACCTTCTGGCTGCTCTGCCTTCGTCTCCAGCTGAAGGTTCTGGAGCCGCAGGCTGTCAGGGTCCTCCGGGTCCCTCTGGTCCTGGTCCAGGTCCTGACGAAGAGAAAGACACCGGTTTCACTTCCTTGTAGATTTTTGAGCTCCGCTCTGTGGTGTTCCTGGTTGTTTTTGTATTTTTACTGGTATCTTGGGGGTTTTTCCTCATTGTTTTTGTGTCTCGGGAGGATTTTTGTACTTTTTCGGATATTTTGTCGTTTGCGGGGGTTTTATGCCGTTTTTTCCGGACTCATTTCTCACCCTTTAATTCACAATAAAAAACAAACAGCAGCAGAGCTGGAACTCCGGGCGGGTAAGGCCCGCCCTCCTCCGCCGCCATCGGCTACTGCATTCTCACCGTCACACGACCTCATCGTACCTGGCGGAGCTGGGCGCTGTACCGGGCCAGGGTGGCGTACAGGAACTGGTACTGCTCCGTGGTCTGGATCATACCCCCCCTGAGGGGGCGGGGAGGACACCGGGGTGAGGCGGCGGTACGGTCGGGCCATACCTGCGGCGTTCTCCTGCCGGCGGACGTTACCTGTCCAGTCGCAGCTGGCAGACCGTCTCCAGCACGTCCACCCGGCCCGTCTCCCGCAGCTGCTGGCAGCCGATGCTGCCCGCGATGAAGCAGCCAGTACGACCGATGCCCGCGCTGCAGAACCGGGGGGAGAACCAGGGGCAGAACCAGGGGCAGAACCAGGGGGAGAACCAGGGGCAGAACCAGGGGGAGAACCAGGGGCAGAACCAGGGGGAGAACCAGGGGGAGAACCAGAAGGAGAACCAGGGGGAGAACCAGGGGGAGAACCAGGGGCAGAACCAGGGGGAGAACCAGAAGGAGAACCAGGGGGAGAACCAGGGGGAGAACCAGGGGGAGAACCAGAGGGAGAACCAGGGGGAGAACCAGGGGGAGAACCAGGGGGAGAACCAGAAGGAGAACCAGAAGGAGAACCAGGGGTAGAACCAGGGGGAGAACCAGAAGGAGAACCAGAAGGAGAACCAGGGGGAGAACCAGAAGGAGAACCAGGGGTAGAACCAGGGGGAGAACCAGAAGGAGAACCAGAAGGAGAACCAGGGGGAGAACCAGAAGGAGAACCAGGGGGAGAAACAGGGGGAGAACCAGTCACTTCCTACCTTCTATTGCAAGTGTGGTTTCATGTTGAACTTCAGATTTTCTCTTTCTCGACTGATTGATGAAGTATTTTGGAACAAGCGAACCTGCAGTGGACGATGACGGGGCCTTGGCCCGGGTCGGGGGCCGTGATTGGTGGAGAGACCGGAGGCGGGCCGGACTTCCTGTGTGAATCCACCTCCGCCAGCAGGCGGAGCAGGGCGGCGGGGCAGCCGGGGACCTGGTGGTCCGGCCAAGACCGGAACCAGTAGTGTCTGATGGAGCGGCACTCTGAACCCAGCTGGCAACACACACACACACACACACACACACACACACACACACACACACCCACACACACACATCAATACACAGATACACACAGATGCAAACACATATACACATATAGACAGACACAAACACACACACTTTCACACAATGATCAAACACATATTCGTACAGATGCACACATGCACAGACACACACACACAGACACACACACTGGAATACGCTGATTCAACCATAAACGCACAGGTAAACATACACAAACCACAGGTAACACACAAACACACAAATACAAACACACACAGGCACACAAAAAGACACACATTCACAAAAATACAATGATACACACAGACACACACACAAGATGCAAACAAAGACACACACATGAACACAAGTACACACGCACACACAGACACACACATACAGACATAGACACACAAATAGACAAAATGATGAATGCACAAATGGACAAACACACACCCGGACGCACACACAGGTCCATGTAGACACACACACAGACACAATGATTGTTTCATTATTGTCTAATATTGTTATAAAACTCTTCCTGTCTGTTCATTTATTGAATGAATTATTATTTCTTTTCCATTCTAAACCCTGACTGTAGCTCTTCCACGGAGGTTCTCCAGGGTTCTCCGGGGAACGTCCAGCCAGCTTCTCAAAGAAACAGCTGGCAAGACAAACTTTATTTCTTCTCCAACCTGAACCTCCATGTCGGTGACGGTGAAGCCGTCCTTCTCCTGGCGCTCCGTCACCCTGCAGAGGAACCTGCCGAAGACACGGCTCCTTCCTCCTCCTCCAGGTCCACCTCCCTCTTCGGCCTCCTCCTCCTCCTCCTCCTCCTCCCGCTCCTCTTCCTCCCCGTCTTCCTCGCTGCTCGGCAGCGGCCAGTAGGCCTCGCACTTCTGGGTTTGGGGGACAAACCTGTTAGAGCCCGGAGGAGACGGAAGGAGGATGAAGAAGGATGAAGAAGGATGAGGGCGGAGTCGGCGCCTCGCCTCGTTGTTCTCCTTCAGCCTGGTCACCATGACAATGATGCTGCTCCTCTCCTGCCAGACCATGTCCCAGAAGTCACCCACCGTGTGCACCATCGGCCCCTGCGTGGCGATGAAGGCCCTCGGGGAGCCGCCGTACCCCTGTGGGGCGGGAACACACCCCGTGGGTTAGCTTAGCTTAGCTTAGCCTTGGTTTAATCCCCTAGGAATGAGAAGAGCACATTGTGGGAGGAGTTTGAGGAGAGTAGTGTGTGTGTGTGTGTGTGTGTGTGAGGAGTGTGTCATGTGTGAGGAGTGCAGTGTTTGGGGAGTGTGAAGTGTGTGAGGGCTGCGTGGGCAGGCGGGGGGTGGAGGAGGGGGGTTGGTGTCATGGACGTGTCACTTCCTCCATCACTTCCTGTGGTTTCCTGTTCCTGTGTGTGTGTGTGTGTGTGTGTGTGTGTGTGTGTGTGTGTGTGTGTCCAACGGGTCCTCGCACAAGTGCATGAGGATTCTCTCTGAGTGTCTGAGAGATTAACGAGTATTTGACTGCAGTTCAGGTCTGCATTCAAAGTACCAAAGTAGTACTTTTGAGGAGGAAAATACTTTGAATGCATTGAAGCAGGACATCAAATGAAGTACTTGATGTACTTCTTGTATTTCATTCATTCACTCATTCATTCTGCACAGCCTACATCCTGCTCAAAGGATCAGGGGGCGGAGCCAATACAGCTGTAAATGTCAGGAGGCGGGGCTTAACCCGGACAGGTCAGCTGTCAATCATCCATCAATTCATATTAACTGACAATTTAGTTTTCATTGAACCAATGAGTGTTAATGGACTGAAGACTGAGAACGTGGAGAACCCAGGCAGGAGAACGTGGAGAACCCAAGAGTCCTGCATGTGTGGACCATGGAGAGCTCCAGGATGGAACCCAGCCTGGAGGCACCATCTCGGCCCGGTGAGCTGCTGAGATGGAAACACTTCCAAATACTTTGATGCGCACGTTCACTTCCACTGGATACTTTGCTCACAGCTTCTTGAACCTCCCCTGAAGGACTGTGTAAGTATCTGGTGCGAAGGGTTCCTTCTCGTGGAACGTGGGTTCTGCGGGGGCGTGAGCGGCGGCCGGCGGGTCACATGACTCACCCGGATGTAGTTAGCATTGATGTAGCGGTCCGGCCCCGCCTCCTCCTCGGAGCTCCGCAGGATCACTCGGCTCTCGGGGTCTTCAAGACAGAAAGAGGTGTTACAGGGACGAGGTCGGGGTCCCTCAGGGTCCCTCGGGGTCCCTCGGGGTCCCCCGGGTTCCGCTCGGGGGTCCTCGGTACTGACTGGGCAGGATGCTGGGGTAGCGGTCCTTGATGGTGTGACCCTGGACGTCCAGCTCCGCCGCACCCACCAGGTTAGGAGGGATTTTCTGTGGGGACCAACGGGGTCTCATATCGAACACATCCTTCATCTGAGACAGCGTGTGTGTGTGTGTGTGTGTGTGTGTGTGTGTGTGTGTGTGTGTGTGTGTGTTTCACCTGATACTCGGCGTTGAGTGCGTGTGTGTCGGCGGCCGCCTGCTGCAGCAGGGTGTGTGTTAGCGGCCGAGACGAGGTGTGGAGCAACTGGAGCCACACCTCCTTGGGGGTGGAGACGGAGCACACTGGCTCCGCCCCCAGGCTGCTCACGTCCAATAGGAGTGAAAGATTTGAGCCCCGCCTACAAAACAAGATGATGAACTGCTTCCTGTGACCTTTAAAGACGCCGATGAAAATACCTATGAAACTTACGTTGCACCTAAACATCATGTTTGATTACCTTAAAAACAGGAAATGGAAATGAGCCCAAACATATTGATTATTTTAATCTATACTTCAATATCATAAAGTGTTAGCAAAAGAGCTAAATCGCAGTCCTTGCCTCTCCTGCAGGCGGATGGAGGCTTTCCGTGGCGGCGTGGCCATCGGGAGCGGCGTGTCCAGGTCGTCGGCGGGGGAGTGGCTGTGAACCGCCGCCATCCTCAGCTGGTCTGCGGCGCCGCTTCAGCCAATCATCCCCACCTGCGCGGTGAAAAAGGTTTCACACACCTTCCCTCTGGTGCTGCATTGCTAACCATTACCTTCGCTTGTTCGTTCGTTCTCCTTGCAAGCGGACGGTCGGCTTGAAATCAACTGTTAGCTCGGTGGCAGGCAATTAGCATGCTAACAGTCATTTAGCCTGCTTGCAGGGAATTAGCCTGTAAGAGGCCAGTTAGCCTGTGTGCAGGGAGTTTGCAGGTACTTGGGGTCAACAGTCCAGAGCGTAGGAGAGTGTGGAAAAGAGGTGAAGAGACGGGTCCAAGCAGGTTGGAATGGGTGGAGAAAAGTGTCAGAGGTACGAAGATGTAGAAGACTATCAGCCAGAATGAAAGGAAAGGTGTACAAGACAGTGGTGAGACCAGCGATGATGTTTGGACTAGAAACTGTAACAATGACCAAAAGGCAGCAGGCAGAACTAGAGGTTGCAGAGATGAAGATGTTGAGGTTCTCTTTGGGAGTGACCAGGATGGAGGGGATCAGGAATGAGTCTATCAGAGGAACAGCACGTGTTAGATGTTTTGGAGAGAAGGTCAGAGAAGCCAGACTGAGATGGTTGGGTCATGGACAGAGGAGGGATGGAGAATATATTGGTAGACGGATGCTGGAATTGGAGGTCTAGAGGAAGAACAAAGAGAAGATGGATGGACGTGGTGAGAGAAGACATGAAGGTAGTTGGTGTGAGAGAGGAAGATACAGAGAATAGGGTTAGCTACCCCTGAAGGGGAAAACCCAAAGGAGAAGAAGAGCCTATTAGCAGCCAGTTCGCCTGCTTGCAGAGAATTAGCCTATTAGCAGCCAGTTAGCCTATTAGCAGCCAGTTAGCCTATTAGCAGCCAGTTAGCGTACCCCAAAAATGTTTTGAGAGGCAAAAAAAATGTGGAAGGTGACAACAGAGTGAAAGACCTGGAGAAGAACCAGAACCCAAGCACAGCAGCAAGATGTGTGTGTGTGTGCATGTTTGTGCTTGTGTGTCCGTATGTGTGTTTGAAAGTTTGTTTTTGTATGCATGTGTGTGTTTGTGCACGTTTTATTATGCCTGTGTATGCTACTGTGTGTAACTTTGTCTGTGTGTGAAAATCTGTGTGGGTGGCTGCGTGTGTGTGTGTGTGTGTCTGTGTGTGTGTGTGTGTGTGTGTGCGGGTGTGCATCTCCATCGGAAGTTTCCCCACAGCAGGAAGTCAGCCTCCCCAACTGACAGGAACTGAGCGAGCGGAGCTTCTGACAGAACATTATCGGTGATTGACGAACTGATCAGACTCGATCAGCTCATTGAGCCTCCACAAGCAGTACAACGATACTCTCTAAATACAGTATCTGGTAATGTGTTAGAGGTAATCAAAAGTATTTGTACGTAAGGATCAACAAGTACTCAGTTACTTAGGTTAGCGTGTATAAGTACGAGCATGCGGGATGAATACTATGCTGTGATACCGTACGTTTCAGGGTCACATGGGCGTCACGGAGGGCTGCGATTGGTCCAGCTCTTTGTTTACAGGCCATAAAGGGTTTTGTTTGTGTATAAACGTATAGTTGAAGGTGTAAACGCCTTTTCTTCTCACGTTTGTTTCCCAAAGGATGAACGTCCTTTTTGTGTCAGAGACCCTAAATTTTCTGAAAACTTCTCTCCAAAAGGCCAGAAGGAAAACTAAGCGGGATTTATTTTGGAAATAAATAAGAAATGAACCATGACGACCCACAGGCGGCGGACGAGCGGCTGAACGGACTCACCAGCACAAAGACGTCCCTGGAGGTGGACTGAGAACGGAAGAGGAACTGCAAAAAGATGAGGGGAAACGACCAAGAGTCTCCTTGCATGAATCAATAAAATGATAATATACGTCATCATCATAGTGGTGATAATAGTGATAATAACTATAGTGTCATTATTACTATAGACATCCATATTAATGATAATAACAACAATAACAACAAATTATCAAATACATAAATGAATGACCTGATATGTCCGTACAATTCTACTTTTGATATTTAAAATTCAAACAATTAATTTAATTGATATAAAATGATGATTTTATATTAATGTAAGTCATTAATAACAACACCTTTCAAAGATTTGGATTTAATCTGAGATCATTGATCCTTTTTAAGTCTTGACAATCTGGAAAAACAAATGCGGAGGGGAAAAAAGAGGAAGAAGAAGAGAAGCAGAGAGAAAGAAAAGTGACTGAGGATGAAGGACGGGAGAAGAGGAGAGGAGGAGGAAAAGAGAGAGAAAGAGAAGAGTAAAGTACCTGGACTTGTGGAGCTTCTGTGAGTCGATCCTCCGAGATGAAGAGGAGAAGGTGGAGGTGGAGGTGGAGGTGCAGGGACTGGCCGGGCGGCGGAGGGACCGAGGCTTCGGCTGCGGCTTCCGCCAAAATCGATGATCTTCTGCGGGACAAGAAGCAACACGTGGAGGAGGAGGAGGAGGAAGAAGAAGAAGAAGAAGAAGAAGAAGAAGAGGAAGAGCAGGAGCAGGAGCAGCGGGAGGAGCAGGAGCAGACTTGTCCGGAGCCGCGGCGGTTATTAAGCGCCCGGGGGGGGCGGGGGGGGGGGGCGCTCCCGTCCAATCAGAAGCCTCCGCTGTCACTTCCGGCACTTTCCTCACCTGCTCGAGCGGAAGTGCCCCCCAAACACACACACACTCTCACTAACACACACACACACACACACACACACTCTCACTAACACACACACACACACACACTCTCACTAACACACACATACACACACCCCGAGGGTCCTCTGACCTCCAGGGACCTCAGACTCCTCCTCAGTGACCTTCACGGTCCATGATGGTCCATTATGGCTTCTCCTCTGCTGTGGGTCCTGGTCCTTCATGGTCCTGGTCCTTCATGGTCCTGGTCCTTCCTGGTCCAGGCAGATCCAGCTCTCCTGCTCTCCATCATGTTCTCCCTCTGGTCCATCGTGGTTCTGGCGCCTCCTGCTGGCCCGGCCTGCCACGTCCGCTTGAAAGCTGGCAGATGTTTTACAGAAGCCTGTTTCTTCTGATCTCACCAGCTTTTATTTTGAAAACACAGAATCACTTAGTTTGTCGGAGACTTCCAGATCCTTCCATGAACCTCTGTCCACCATGGCCGCCGCCATGACGCCGTACCGGTGTCCGTGACGCCGCCGTCACACAGAAACATTCGGGACGTAAAGATCGGGAGCCGTTTAATTCGGTTTCCAGGGCAACAGCGGCGGCGACACCAAAGGGTCTCGGCGAGGAACGTCTGACCGAGACCTCGGTTCACCCCCGACCCCGCAGGACAGCAACGCTCCACTCCTTTGTCTTTGACTTCTGGCTTCTACCACTTCCTTCTCTGCGCTCACCCACTCATTCAATAACACACACACACACACACACATGCACACACACACACTTCTTCATTTGCAGATACTTTCTATTCCCCTCATCCAAGGTTAGCAGTCCCCTTTAGACTCCGAGCCACAGGCGCCACACTGTGTTTCAGTATTGTTATCCTGTGTGTGTGTGTGTGTGTGTGTGTGTGTGTGTGTGTGCTCAGACATCATCTTTGTTCACCCCTGCAGCTGTCAGATAAACAGCAGCAGGATTACAACCCACCTGGGCTCAACCAGGAAACACTAACCTGCTAGCGATGTTCGTCATCAGACCACAAAGAAAGCTAACGGCTACGGCGGCAGCTAACGCAACACAACCCCACTGCAGTTAACACAACACAACCCCACTGCAGCTAACACAACACAACCCCACTGCAGCTAACACCACAACAACCCCACGGCAGCTAACACAACACAACCCCACTGCAGCTAACACAACACAACCCCACTGCAGCTAACACCACAACAACCCCACGGCAGCTAACACAACACAACACAACCCAACTGCAGCTAACACAACACAACCCCACTGCAGCTAACACCACAACAACCCCACGGCAGCTAACACAACACAACACAACCCCACTGCAGCTAACACAACACAACCCCACTGCAGCTAACACCACAACAACCCCACGGCAGCTAACACAACACAACCCCACTGCAGCTAACACAACACAACCCCACTGCAGCTAACACCACAACAACCCCACGGCAGCTAACACAACACAACACAACCCCACTGCAGCTAACACAACACAACCCCACTGCAGCTAACACAACACAACCCCACTGCAGCTAACACAACACAACCCCACTGCAGCTAACACAACACAACCCCACTGCAGCTAACACAACAACAACCCCACGGCAGCTAACACAACACAACCCCACTGCAGCTAACACAACACAACCCCACTGCAGCTAACACCACAACAACCCCACGGCAGCTAACACAACACAACACAACCCCACTGCAGCTAACACCACAACAACCCCACGGCAGCTAACACAACACAACACAACCCCACTGCAGCTAACACAACACAACCCCACTGCAGCTAACACAACACAACCCCACGGCAGCTAACATAACACAACACAACACAACCCCACTGCAGCTAACACCACAACAACCCCACGGCAGCTAACACAACACAACACAACCCCACTGCAGCTAACACCACAACAACGACAATGTAAACTAACACAGGCTTCAGTGCTACAACAGCTAACACAACACAACTATCATAACTACGACTGCAACTGACACGCTCCGTCATAGTTGTGCATCTGGGAGAGCGTGACAACGTTTTGTGTGGATGTAGATAATATGTTTTGGTGTGATCACGCTGGTTCAGGACTGTCCGCTCACAGCATCTGCTCAGGTTCTCCCTGCATCT
This sequence comes from Fistularia commersonii, assembly GCF_037954325.1. NCBI lineage: Eukaryota > Metazoa > Chordata > Actinopteri > Syngnathiformes > Fistulariidae > Fistularia > Fistularia commersonii. Next base: position 10,659,032 of record NC_141317.1, read on the forward strand.
TCTCTCCACCCTGCATGTTCTTCTACCTAGGTTCTCGCCCTGTTCTCCTGCCTGGGCTCTCTCAGGTGTGTTGTTCCTCACAGAGGATGAAGATGTTTGTTTGAGAAGACAGAGCAGAGAGACGCCTGCAGATGAAGGTGTTCCTTCCAGACCACAGAAGGACACCCGAACCCGACGTTCTGTGCTGGAAGCTGTCAGGAGCCGGAGCGGTTCTGCGTCCGCGGAGGTCCTCCTGACGTGGGCCTGCGTTAGCGAAGCCCCCGGTGCTCCATAACAGCAGCAATCGGAGGAAGCCCCGCCCCTTCGGCCCGGGGCTTCCTCAGTTTCCATGGCGACGGGCGGGCAGGATGCGCAACGAGCCGCCGCGGACTCGGCAGACGGCGTGTTGCTGACACTTTGCTCTCAGGCAGAGAACCTCCTCGGGAAGGCACGTCCAGATCCAGTCAGGACCCAGACCTCCTCTGGGATCTTCTGTCCCAGAGGAGCAGGACCTCCACCGGGATCCTCAAGTTCAGTTCTCCTGGGACGAGGAGGACCTCCAAGGGTTCCACAGGAGGCCCAGCATCTCAAAGGTCTCACAAGCTTGCATGGACTTTATTACCTGATGGAGGCTTCCTCTCTCACCCTGCATGGACAGGAAGTACAACACACACACACACACACACACACACACACACACACACACACACACACACACACATACACACACACACAAAGATACAAACTGATGCACACGTACACCCACACATGCACATAAACACATGCATACATGCATACACACATGTTCACACATTCTCATACGCACACACAAAAATACACACACATACAAGTACACACCCCACACACTCACTCTCACACACACTCACACACACATTTTCACCCATACACTCACACTTCCATGCACAGCTTCACACACATCCACATGATAATGCACACACACCCTCAAACAACAACAAACACACATGCAAACATGGGCACACACACACACACACACACACACACACACACACACACACGCGCGCGTGCACACCCATTACATTTTCATCGTGACTCCAGTGTTTGATGTGATTGGTGCAGAAGCTAATCTTTGGGGAACTTCAGAATGAAAGCCTTGAGGAAATGCTTATTACCAATTGTTTGATTGTTTTAGAGAATTTGTTTTGTTATTATTTCAAACATGCCCCTCCCCCCGTGTACAAACACACACACACACACACACACACGCGCACTCTGGCTGATGAGAGAAAATTATAACAATGACATTTTGCTGTTGGTGGAAGAGTTTATATAATTTCAAGACAAAAATAGTTACAAAAATGTATCACATTGATGAGAAAAATATACGAACACAAGTCTCAACTACTGAGTTAAATAACTTAAGCCAGCCTTATCATCATATATGATTATATATTTACCATGATACATACATCATATGGACTGAATGTGTGTTTGGGAGGAAATGTTTTTGATTAATAACACTGTGTTGAAAAGGATTCACCCTTGACATTGAATAGATGAGATTATACGGGCTGTCAGTCATCCGGTCTCAGGTTCCTGCTTGGGTTGTCAAAGGTGAGGACGGATTCACGGGTTGCCATGGTGACTTCACCATAGTGACGGTCAGACGAATGGAGGTAGTCGGTATCTTCATCTGCCACTAGATGGCGCCAGCGTTCAACCCAGACACTTAGAAAGCCTGATTTGAGAAGGACCAGGATATCAGCCGAGCTTCTGGTAGATTCCATCGGATTGCGAGCAGTGTGTGTGCGTGTGTGTGTGTGTGTGTGAGCGTGTGTGTTGTACCTAATGTGTCCAGATGAGACTGATCACACCAGGGTTCACCTCCTGGTATCTGGACCGCAGGGATCGGCGCCTCCTGCTGCCTCCGCTGCACACCTGCAAGAAGAGCTGGAGGTGAGGGGGAGGAGCCTGGGCTGGGGGAGGAGCCTGAGCAGGGGGAGGAGCCAGAGCAGGGGGAGGAGCCTGAGCAGGGGGAGGAGCATGAGCAGGGGGAGGAGCCAGAGCAGGGGGAGCCTGGGCAGGGGGAGGAGCATGAGCAGGGGGAGGGGCCTGAGCAGGGGGAGGAGCATGAGTAGGGGGAGGAGTCTGTGAAAGGGGAGGAGTCTAAGCATTCTAGGAGAATCAGCAGAGGCTCTTATTTTGAAAAGAGTCTGATCACATCCTTCCTGTAGAATCCCAGGTCACATGACCAGATCTATGGCCTGTTTTAACTTGGAGCTCTTCTTTCACACACACACACACACACACACACACACACAGTCTGGAGGTCTGAGACGTACCGGAGCGCAGACGGAGCTCTTCAGGCAGAGCTTGACCAGGCAGTGGAGGAAGATGTCCCGGCTCGGCCCGGGGAACTGGAACACGTTGAAGGAGAAGGAGTTGGAGGCCCCGCGGCCGTTCCCCTCCGTCCGCACCGTCTCGTCCTCGGGGTTCGGACACCTGGACGGGAGGAGCCACGGGACCCGGTCAGAAGATCCGGGAGCGGAACGAGGCTCCGAGCGGCGGCGGCCGACGCTCACCCGTCCTCGATCAGCTGGTATTTGGGGGCGGAGTCAGGCGGCGGGGTGCGGGTGGCCCAGCAGGCGTCCGTCACCATGGCGACCAGGCGTTCGTCCAGCCCGTGGGCCTTCAGCTCCACCCAGATGGGCTGGTTCAGCTCGACCTGGACGTCGGGCTTCACGGCCTGGGTCAGGCCCGGGTCCGTGAAGGTGTTCAAGGTCAGGTTGAACTTGAAGATCCCGGCTTGCACTTGCTGCACGACTGAGCTGCACATACACACACACACACACACACACACACAGGGGTTCAGTCAGAAGCTCGGAGGAGGGCGACCACGTGATTCACGACGTCACCTCACCTGTCTTTGATGCGGAAGGACGTGGTGTCGGGCTCCGGCTGCAGCTGCACGCAGGAGAAGTCGATGCTGACGTTGGCAGAGTGAACCTGGCCTGACGTCACGCTGTGGTTCTGGTTCCTGATGGTGTTCTTGTAGATCAGGTGGGTTCCGTTGTCCTGGGGGGGCGGGATTATTTCTATCACCTTTCTGTGGAAGGTTCTTGCCACTTCTGCTACTTTCTAAAAAATCTGCTCAAATTTGTAACATGTTTCAGAGGTCGGGGGTCAGAGGTCAGGCCCACCATCATCTCCGCCCCGCAGGTGTTGCCTCCGTCGAAGCTGAACTCCACCATGTGGGTCTCGGCGTCCCTTTGTCCCTTGCAGCTGGGCTCGTTGAGGTGCAGCGCTCGGACGTCCACGCCGCGCTCCTCCAGGAGACACTCCACCAGGGACACCTTGGAGACGTTGTCCTCGCACAGCGTCGGCTCGCCTGCGACACCAACGCCACCCAATGAGAACCCGCCTGCCAGCGCGGCGCCGCGCGGCCGTCCGGCGGCGGTCTTACCCAGCGCGTTGGCCGACCGGTACGGCTCGGCGAAGATGGCCCGACAGA
>NC_141317.1:10667500-10747500 GCF_037954325.1 Fistularia commersonii
ACTACTGGTTCTACCAGGCTTTTTCTCCAAACGCCATCTTCACGGTGCGACACCCGGGACGACCGACTGCGTCCCCTCATCTCACTTCCATGTTTGCTTGGTTTCGCCTGAAATATGAAATCTGAGAAAACAGGCCTTCTGCTCCCCTGACACTCAGATGAGTGAAATTCTTGTCCTCCAGGTCTTCATTCTTTTATGTTTCCCCGACGTTCACGTTAGTCCTCATTGTCGGGCGGCCGCACAGCCTGTTTGATGGCCGGCGGCCGACGGAGGGGCGCGGCTTCCCCCGATTCGTGGTCGGCCGCCGGCCCGGTCCGGGTCCAGAGAGGAGACCGCGGGGGGAAGTGTGACGGGACGATCGACGGATCAAAAAACGGAGGGCCGAGCGGAATCGTGGAGGGTCTGATGGATGGACTGAAGAAGCCCTGTTGGACCTACCTCTGCGGTTCATCCTCCTGCTCATCCTCGAGCCTCCTCCTCAATGCGACGTTGCCCTTCGGCGCTCCGGCTCCCTTTTACCTGCATCCCCGGGCCCCGTCCCCCGGGGGGCGGAGCCTCGGCCTGCGTCGCCTCTGTTCAAAACAAAAAATGACAGGGGGCAATTTACGCATGCTACGGATACAATGCATTTGTGCAGAGAAACGCCCATGACAAGTATTCAGGCACACAAAGAAAGAAGCGTAGATGTAAACCAAATTCCTCACAGCAGACGACACCCGAGGAGCTGAGCGGCAGCAGCCAAAGGGACTCGGAGATGTAAAGATACATGTCTCCACCAGGAGATGAAACCGACGTACAAACAAGTACACAATAACAAGGGCAAACTGATGGCCAGATTTAGATGATCACCTGATTACTGATCTGATCGGAGTCTGATCGGACAAAGTGCCCTCGACTGAGCGACATGTCATCCTTCCTTCCTTCCTTCCTCCTATATCTCAGAACAGTGTTAGACAGCATTGAGTGGGTTACAGCTGGTCAGGTGCCTCGGTTCTGTGTTGGTGAGGACAAAATGTCTGACGGGACTGTTTGTTGGACACTTGAGGAACTTTTGGACGCCCGGTTCCTTGCGGCTCCTCCTGTTCCTCCGGCCGCCGCCGCCCGGTGACTCCTGGTTTGCTCATGTGATCACCAGAAGCACCGCGGGGTCGGAAGCGCCGCCTGTTCGCCGACGACGCCGATTTGTTCATCGGATCCTGACCTTTCGCCAATTGGTCGTCCCGATGTCCACTTTTCTGTGCGCTACTACACTTCGGGCTTTGGAGCTCGGTCGAAACAGACCGAATGTCTGACGCGAGGTCAGGAGACGTTCGGCAACCCCGGCTGGTCCTACAGGTTCCTCACCTGAAGGGGCTGAGCTTCGAACACCTGACAGCGGTCAGAAGCACCTTTGAATTTCCCAGCGGCGTCTCGCCGACAGATTAAAAAGAGCCAAAACGAGCCGCCAGGGCGGCCGCCCGGTCCGATTCTCAACAAGGAAACCTTGAAGAATGTTCCAGGGCGCCTCGGGGAAGGAACAGATGATGGGAAATTTTGATGATAATTAGCAGAAGAGACATTTTAAAAATCCAGACAAGATTTGGACCCAGTGAGATCTCCGTCGAATATCTCGAACTGTGGAATCGACGGTTCTGTGTCGGCCGCCTTCCCTTCGCCCGTAGGGTTCTGAGCTTCGGCCCGGTTCTAAGTGTCAAAAAGCTTCCCCCCCTCGTTCGGAACGCAACATACAGGCTGGATTGTTTTTCTTCTCGCGGGGCAACATTTTTTGGACGTGTGCCATCAGCCCCTGGGCGCCGCCGGAACAAACCCCAACCCGCTGTTGATGGAGGTTGTGTCCTCATTATGTCTTAACAGCAGCCAGACTCACATCACTTAGGCGGAATGTCAGACCAGAAATATTCTCCCTTGGTGTTTTGGTGTTCCCACTTATTCAAGCATAAGAAAGTTCTGGGCCGGTTCTGAGAAGGTTCTAACTGACATGAGATCCACCTCGAAAGCCGTCGCTGTGAGGACCTGAGGTTCCTGATCGGCTAAAAAGCGGGCGTGAAGGTTCTCCCGGGAACCACCGGACTCAGATCGCCGGCAGGTGGAGACCAGACCCTGGACACACCTGGGACGGACGGACGGACAGACGGACAGATGGTGGACAGACGATGGACAGACATTTGAGATGTTTGAGTCGGGCAGACACTCAGACACTCGGCAGAATGACAGACGGACGTTTAACATGTTGAGCGGATGTTCCGGCGATGTGGGACGGTCACGTGACCGACACGCAGCAACGGACAGACAACGAGAAGATGTTGGACGGACTTCGGGCCCGTGTGAAGATGAAGCCGGAGGCGGCGCAGGAGGCCGCTCTCACATGGACGTCGTCAGGTGTGACCAACGTCCGTGTGCGCTGACAAGTGATGCGGATCCGTTGTCGTCGGAGCGATTGATGATAATCCGCGCCGAGCCGACACACAAAGGGTTACGTCAGAGGCCTCATTCCGTCGGCGGGACGGAAAACTCAAGTACGCATTTGCAAAGCGTGACGTGAGCCGTGGCAGAACACGCAGAAGCCGCCGGCCGCCCCGGGGGACACGTGGAAAACACTGCCCTGCCTGGAATCTCCGGAATCTCCCTGGAACGACTGCAGGCCCCGGACAGAAATTTTGAAATCAATTCCATGTTTTAGGTACATATATAATACCTGAACGTGAATATGAAACATACCAACATATATGAAAGGTGAATTGCAGGAGTGTGTGTGTGTGTGTGTGTGTGTGTGTGTGTGTGCATGCATGCGGGCCACCGCAAATCTAAATTTAGACAAATTTCAAATTCTAAATTAAGCAATGCTTTCTCAACCTGCTGAACTGGTTCCCCTGCAACAGACCGTGCGCACACACGCACACACACACATGAACACACATATGGTATAACATCCCTGCATGCTTGGGAGGGGCGGGGGGGCGGGAGGTTCTGGTACAACTTGTTCATCACAGAGACCAGGTGACGAAAACATACCTGTTTTCGTCTGGACAGAAACTGCTATTTTCTTATTTGTTCATTTATTTTAATTTGCCGACACAACTCTGTATGTCAATCGATGTGCACGAGCTGCTTGAGAGACAAGACAAACAGAGCTGTCAGAAATGTCCACTCCAGCTAAAAACAGAAAGGTCCAATGGGACAAAACGTGGAACATGAAGTGTTTCCGGTGGCAAATAAATATCTAATCTTGCAGGTTCTCCCTCTCAGAGGACGGAGGCCTGGCGGTTTCATCAGAGCTACACTTTAACTGGGAGAGACGGAACGGGGCGGAAAGAATCCCGGAAATCACATCGTCAGATACTTTTTAAAGAGTTTAGTTGCAAATGATGGTGGAAAATAAGTTTTTGGTCAGGGACAAAAGTTCATCTCAATACTTTCTACTACAGCCTTTGTTTGCGAGGTCAGAGGACAAGCGCTTTCTGGAAGTTTTCTCCAGGTTTTCCCACAGCGTTGCTGCTCTTGTGGCCCGTTCCTCCCTGCCAGGGGCGGGCGATTATTGTGGCCGGTGGCCGCAGTTCTTGTTTAATGTTCATGCACGGCTCAATGGGTATCAAGTAAAATCGAACAAAACGAAAAATGCAATTTAAATGTTTTGGCAATTTATTTCGACTTTAAAAAAAAAATCAGTCATGATCAAATAAATGCACCGACATTTTGAATGTAATCATCCATGTAAAATGAAAGGAAAAATAAGTTTCTAAATTCAATATTGATGAAAATACTTATTAAAAAATTGCTATAAACATACAAACTAAATAAAATAGCGGGGCCCGCGGGCCATAAAATGCCCAGGTCTGCTCCATGCAGATCTCCTCCAGAGCAGTGATGATTTTTGTCGCTGGGCAACCCGGACGTTGAACTTCCTCCAAGGACGTCCATGAGGTTGAGACGTGGAGACGGGCTTCGCTGAAATGCTTCTTCCGAAGACGCTCCTTCGTTGCCCGGCAGGTTTGTTCGGGATCATTGACCCGCTGAAAGACTCGGCCATGCGGTGTTATTTGGATGCAACCCGGCATTCTTTCTCCTCCGAACATGACAAGTTGATTTTTTTACCAGTTGTATTTTGGTTTCATCTGACCATAGGACATTCTCCCAGTCCTCTTCTGGATGATCCGAATGCTCTCTAGCAGCGTTCAGAAGGTCCTGGACATGTAGTGTCTGAAGCAGGTGGACCTGCCCGGCTCCGCAGGCTCAGAGTGTTACTGACGGCAGCCCGATCCTTTGGTCCCGGCTCTCGGCAGCTCATTCACTTGGTTCCCCACGTGCTTCGAGGATTTATGGCCGCCGTTCTTGTGATCGTTTTGACCCCAAAGATCTCAGATGGAGCCCCGAATGGAGGGAGATTATCGGTGATCTTGCACGTCTTTCATTTTCTAATAATTGCTCCCACAGTTGATTTCTTCCCACCGAGCCGCTCACCTATTGCAGAGTCAGTCTTTCCAGCTGCTGCTGGTCCACAGTTTGGTTTCTCTTTGGTCTCGGCCATAGCGGAGTTTGGAGTGCGACTGTTTGAGGTCGTGCACAGGTGTCTCTTATTCTGATAACCAGTTCAAGCAGGTGCCATTAATCCAGGTAACCTGTGGAGGTCTAAGGAGGCTCTTACAAAAGAAGCTACAGGTCTGGGAGACACAGAATCTTGCTCGTTTGTAGGTGAACAAATGCTTATCTTCCACCATCGATCGCAAATAAATTCTTTAAAAATCCTCCAAAGTGACTTCCTGGATTCTTTCCCTCTATTCTGTGTCTCATCTCTTGAAGTGGGAGAACCTGCACAATTGGTGGCAAATCCTTTTTTGCCACCACTGTATGTAGCCAATCAGAGGGGACGCCGAGTGTTTAGTGTGTGTGTTTAAAAATCACAAAAACCAGCCTGGCGCTGAGCGAACCAGGACCTGGAAGCTTTGCTCGCAAAAGCAACACACTTCACTCATCCAGGGAGGCGGCGGCTTTACGACATCCCACCAAACCACCAAACCGCCAAACCATCCCACCAAACCACCGCAAACATCCAGTCATTCTCAGAAATCAAATGACGAACGCGACGGGAAGGGTAGAGGACTTTTGCAACGAGGCGGCAAATGAGAACTTTGGACCAGAGCCGTGATGTCGTTAATAATAATAATGATTTATCCTTTATTATTGGGGAAGTTGGTTCTCTGCAATGGCGCCGCCATGGATGAGCGGCGGGCAGGAGGCTGCCGGCGAGCAGCCAGGGCTTCGCTGTCTCGGCACAAGAGGAGGAGCCGAGAATCCAACCAGGAATGAGGAATGGTTCGGCCTCCCGCGACTCCACGTCGTTCCACCTGACTTTGAAACGCCGGTTAGAAATTCCTGTCAATGACTCAGGAAAACACCAGAAAAACAGCAAACGAGGTGGTCGGACTGAGAGCCTCTCTCTCTCTCTCTCTCTCTCTCTCTCTCAACAATCACTTCTTATCAATACATGATGAGATTATCTTGCTTCATATTTGTGTTTTCAAAGCTGAGAACCTCCACTCTCCTGGATCTGTCCCATGTCCTACAACATACAGATCTCCACCTGAGAGACACGGTGGAGCTCCTCACCAACGATACAAACATGCCATTTTGCCTGAGGCCGCTGTGGGGAGTGTGTGTGTGTACGTGTGTGTGTGTGTGTGTGTGTGTGTGTGTGCAGGTTCTCGGTCAGCCGGGTCACGGTTAATCCTCGTCAATGTGTTTTTGTGGCAACTGGACTTGAAATTCTGAGAAATGAGTTTGGCCACTTTTGTGAGGAGACCCGTCTTCTCCTGTCAGTCTCCACACCTGCCAGAGGAGGCCAGACGCTGCTTTTTAACAACAAACCAAACAGTTTTCAGGAGGGCGAGCGGAGCCGAGTGGCCCGGCCCGCCACCATATCTTCTGTTTCTCACGCGGCCCCGTGGGAAAAATAATGTCCGGCCCGTGGAATACACACTGGCTCCGGGGATTAGACGGTTTCAAGGCATCGGGATTTCCAGGCCTGATTCCAGAGAGCGGACGGCTCCAGAGATTGAACGCGGGGATTAGGATATTTCCGGGGATTAGCCATGGCGACCGCGGATGACGCCGCACCTTCTCCGATGGGAGCCTCGGAGGCAGAAACAGGAAGAGGAAGTGACGTCCGGAAGGTGGACCCATGAGATGAAGTTCTAGTGAATCAACCTGGTGAAATACACTGCTCAAAAAAATAAAGGGAACACTTAAAAAACACATCCTAGATCTAAATGAATGAAATATTCTTATGAAATACTTTGCTCTTTACACAGTTGAATGTGCTGACAACAAAATCACACAAAAATGATCAGTGGAAATCAATTGTATCAACCCATGGAGGTCTGGATTAGGAATCACACTCCAAATTAAAGTGTAAAAACAAACTCCGGGCTGATCCAACTTTGATGTAATGTCCTTAAAACAAGTCCAAATGAATCTGTGTTGCTTCCTGAGTGGACACTATGATTTCACACAAGTGTGATTGACTTGGAGTTACATTGTGTTGCTCAAGTGTTCCCTTTATTTTTTTGAGCAGTAAGTGACCTTTGACCTCCGCAGGGCACGCCCGCTTCACGCAGCTGTATTGGGACTCGGAGGATTTTGACAGCGACAGGGAACAGGTGCAGATGGATGTCGGTCAGAAACAGGAAGTGGCACATTCCTGGGCGCCTCCTCCAGCCCACTCTCCCCTCTGGAGGAGCCCGAGTGAACGAGGACATAGATCATCTTGACAGCTGAGAAGGTCTGAGCAGACCGGCCAGCTGTCAACTGGTCTGACAGGACGGGCTCGGCAACTAACTCATCCCTTCAGAACGCAGAACCGGAGCGGGGCGTCGGAATGAAGACCGCCCCCCGCGCCGTGGGCTCCAGGGGGTCGGTCATCCTGAGAGGTGGTTCGGCCGAGCGGAGGTCAGAGGTCAGAGGTCGGGGGTCGGGGGTCGAGGGCCACTCAGAGGAACGCCAGGGGTTTCAGGGCGTGGTGGAGGACCACCGCCACCGAGCGCACACACGCCGCCTTCATGATTGCGTCGGTGGCGGCTGGGCAACGGCGCCCCCTGTTGGCCTTAAGAAAGAATCGCAGCGGGAACACACCCGTCACACACCGGTTCGAGGGGTCGCCCGAAACAAAGATGTCCGCCGGATTCCCAGCAGCAGAGAAGCGGCAAAAATAATCAAAGCAAACCGCAATCTGGCAGATTAAACGGCCAGACTCCTCCTCACAACATCTCTGCTGATCTCAGATCTCCACCATCTTCTACGGTCAGAGGAACGCGACACCACTCACACACAGCGCTCACCTTGGATTATGACTTTAATCCCATAATATTACAACCACAGTTGTGTAACATGAGGATCTGATCTAATAGATTACCACGTAACATTAGCGTCTCCATCCCTGCTGTCAGGATGGAGCAGCTCAGCAGGTACGTTCCCTCTGAGCCCTGAGGGCTGAAGGTCCGGCCTGAGGAGGAACCGGGTTCTGGGATGAAGAACTGTGGCTCAAAGATGAACAACAAACAAAAACAACGACACGCCTCGAACCTTAAACACCCGGTGACGATGGACCGGACCCTGGATCGGGACCCTGGACCGGAACCCTGGATTAAAGCCCCGGCCCAGAACCCGGTCGGGCTCCGCCGGACCAATCATCTTCATAATACTGATTATCGGTGATCAATATCAGTTCATCTCTCCGTTGGTACATTCAACTGTCTCCCTGGAGACGCTGGCGGGCGGCGCCGTCTGGCTCCGCCCCCTTTCACAGCTGCTTGTGTTTCACGGCGGGAATAAGTGTTGATATCTCCGTTCTTCTCCTCTGGCCCTGGAGTGACGTGGAGCGTTCCTTCTGCTCTCCGTCCTCCACGGGTTCCACATCCCGCCGCCGACGACCACATTTAAAAACACGGACAAAAGAAAAAAAAAAAAAAAAACTCCAAAAGACAAAAAAAAGTGACACGACACCAAACTACCGCGGGCGCGCCCACTCAGGCCGAGGCTCCGCCCCCTCGCCGCTCTGCCCGTCACACCGCAGCAGGTGACGCTTCATCCCGCCGGACGGACCCTCGGCCTGGGGTTAGCGCGCCGCTAGGCTAATCCCACATGAGTGTGAGCGACGCGCGTCAATCAAACCCCGCCGACAGGCTACAGCACTCGGGAGTATTACAGTAGGAGTACTTGGCAGTACTGCGGCTCCGCCCACAACAGGAGGCGGAGCTAACGGGCACGCTCCTCTGCGACCAATCGGAGGGGAGCGCGGCAGCGAGCGAGGGAGCGAGGGACTTCTGAGGGAAGAGGAGAAGGAAGGACGGCGACCTTCAGCCGCCGGAGGACGAGTGGAAGCGGGAAACCGGTCAAGAAGGTCCTTGGAGCTGCGGGAACCTCCTGTCCCTTCAATCGGTGATCCATCAAAGATCCGAGCAGAAGATGATGGACCCTGTCGCTGATTCTCCTTCCTTCTCAAAGAAACCCACTTCTTCTGATCCTCTGACCCACTCCTTCAGTGAAGGCTGGAGAGGAGCTGGAGGGAGGGCGGAGAAGAAGTGGCGAGGTGCTGGTGTGGAGCAGAGGAGCAGGAGGTGGGCTGAAGCCACCTCAGATGCGGTGGAAGGTCAGGACGCTCCAGGCTCTCCAAGACGCTCCAGGAACACCAGGGCGTGTGAAGAATACTTTCCTCAGAGGTCGTCCGGAAGTTACGTCGACGAACCTCACGGATCGGATCTGAGCCGCGACAATGGAAGACGGTATTTATTCCCTCGTTCGGGCGAAGCACCCGTCGCCGCTGGCGACCACATCCCGTCCTCTGATTGGCCGATGGCTGGCGATTCGTTATTGCATTCAAAATGTCTGACGACGTTTTGTGTCCTTCAACGTCGGGGGTTATTCAGCAGCAGGAGAAGAAACTTAAACGGGCAAACATTCGTCACGGCGTCACCATGGCGACGTCAGAAGAGGAGACTCCGCCTCCTGCTCGGACTGTTTGCTGCTGGACGGGACAGGACACACAACTTTAGTGCAAAAAAAAAAATACATTAACGTTGTGACAAGAACACACACACACGCACACACGCACACACACACACACACACACAACTTCTGAGACTTCAATAAAACACTTGGTTTCATGAATATAAGTGTTCTGACCCGGTCTGACAGTGAGAAACATGACTTTGAGTGCGCATGTGTGTGTGTGTGTGTGTGTGTGTGTGTGTGTTACCTGGCTCAGGGAGGCTTATCGTCCTTATTGTTTCCTTTTCTAATTCAATTTCAGGCAAGCTAAAGATGGAGGTGGCTGGAAGAAGAACAGTGTTGTCAGAAAACATACTATGAAACATGCCCACGCGCGCACACACACACACACACACACACACACACACACACACACACACACACACACACACACACACACACACACACTCACTCACTCACTCACTCACTCACTCACTCACACTCACACACTGTCAGTCATGTGACTCACTGTCAGGCAGGGTCAGAACTCGGTCTCCCAGGTTACTGAAGTAACGGTGCTTCATGGAGGCGTCGGCTGAAATTCTCTTCTTTCCTTCAAACTGGAAAAAGGAAGGACATCCTTTATTTATTTTATCTGTCATATTTCCTTTCTGTTTTGGATTTATCTTTATTTCACATTTTAGCCATACAGTCTTCACCTCACACGTCACCTCACTAAGATGCAGAGACCTTCACTGACCTGTAGGAACTTTGACAACAGCTCCACCCCCTCACTGCTGAGCCTGCAGAAGACACACACACACACACACACACACACACACACACACACACACACACACACACACACACACACACACACACACACACACACACGCACACACAAGCGCACGCACACACACACACACTACTGTCATGCTTCAGAGCTATATTTTCTGAACTGTATGAGAAGAAATATATATATGAGAAATGTACACATTTGATGGATAATCTTAATGACATCTTGTATGAAATGTATGTGTGTGTGTGTGCGTGAGAAGAGTGTGTGAGTATGTGTGTGTATATATATATATACATATATATATATATACACACACCGTACTTTCCGGACTAATGAGCGCACCTCAATATAAGCCGCACTGCCGAGCCAATCGCTATCTTGGGAACGGACTCAGAATTTCCTGCTCATTCCATCGGTCCGATGTGACGAGGATAAACGTTTTAGCGGCGTGAAGCTCGTTAGCGTCCCACACCCAAAGTCCATATATTAGCCGCATCGTTGTTTACGTGAAAAAAGTTGCGGCTCATCGTCCGGAAATTACGGTATATATATATATATATATGTGTGTGTCTACAAGAACAAAACTGGATAAAACTGACAGGAATAAAGAACAAATTGTATGGGTGGAGTGTGTGTGTGTGGGCGCGTGCACGTACCTGGGAGTGTGTGTGTGTGTGTGTGTGCGCGCGTGCGTGCGCACATACCTGGGAGTGTGTGTACCCAGCCTCTCGGCTCTGTAATGCGGGTAGTTGTAGGCCATGAAGTCGTTGTTGGAACTGATCCCAGGCCAGCTGAGCTCCGTGGGCGTCCCTGCACAGAAACGTCACACATCTTGTGAGCGAGCGGCGGCGGCAGAAGGTCCCGGACCCGGCGCCGTGGGCTGAGGACCACGAGCCAAAGCTCAGCTGCTTCAGCAGGACTTCTGTGGGCCTGCTGCCGCGTCTGAAGCCTCTCATGTCAAGTTAAACTCCCAGGAAACGGAAACACTGACAAAAGAAGAGCTTCCTGCTTTCTGCTGGGACCTTCACAGTAAAGCACGTCGACGAACATATTTCAGAGGTCCAGCCCGGAGCTCGGAGGGTTCAGGAGTGGAAGCGGAGATGGGGAGTGTTTGTGGCGGTGGGTCCGGGCCCAGTCTCACCCAGCAGCTTGAAGATGAAGTGAAGCTCCTCCTCCACCGTCGAGCCCGGAAACAGAGGGCGTCCCGTCACCATCTCATAGAAGATGCAGCCGACACCCCTGCGGACGGACGGACGGACGCCGTCACACTCACGCACGGTCCGTCTCCATGAAGACGGCCGCCGGTCGCCGTGACGACCTGACTCACCACATGTCGATGTGCGTGGAGTAGTCGGTGCTGCCCAGCAGGATGTCGGGGGGGCGGTACCACAGCGTCACCACCTCGTTGGAGTAGGTCTTGGTGGGGATGGACTTCGCCCGCGCCAAACCTGCAACAGGACCGGGTTCTGCCGGGTCAACATCCATCATCTCCGACCGTCCGGTGTTTCTCGACGTTCTCCGGGCGATTACCAAAGTCGGCCAGTTTCAGTTCTCCGCGCTCGTTGATCAGGAGGTTCTGGGGCTTCAGGTCTCGGTGCAGGACCTTCCTGTGGTGGCAGTAGGACAAACCTCGCAGCAGCTGAAAGAGGAAGAGCTGCACACAGGGGAGGGAAAGGGGGTTAGACCAAGACCAGGACACGGACAGATGGGGGGCCAGACCGGGACGGACCCATCAATACTCACCTTCACATTGTGGACATGGATTGTGTTTCCACAGTCGTCCAGATACTGTTTCAGATCTTTGTCCTGAAAGAAACACACAAGACCACGTTTGAGTGTGACACACACACAGACGCATGTATGTGTGTGTGTGTGTGTGTGTGTGTGTGTCTCACCAGGTACTCAAACACCAGCGTGAGGGACTTCTGTGTGTGAATGATGTCATGCAGTGTGACGATGTTGGCGTGTTTCAGGTCCTTCAGCAGGGAAACTGAGGGGAAACACACACATTGCAGTCATTGCTAATATTTATGATTATTTACTTTTCAACTCTAGAAGTCTAACTTGTTGTTGAGGCAGAGATTCAAAGAGCCCCCTGGTGGACAATAACGGTACTGCAGGCTGCAGTAAAACCAGGTCAAAATGTTTCATCCTCAGTTGATGTGTTCTGTTTTGACGGTTCCTCTGCACTTTGCTACCTCTCTGAGAGCATCACCGCTCTGACTGCACTGTTTCCTCTGAGTGCAGTATACTAGTGGTGGTACCCTCTCATACTGCAGTACTCTTCTCGTATTGCAGTACTCTGAAAGTCGTACCTTCTCGTATTGCGGTGCATGGAGCTCCTTCTTCATGTTCCAGACGGATTTCCTTCAGAGCCACGAGATTTTCAGTCAGTTTACTGCGGCCTTTGTACACCGTGGCGTAGGTTCCCTGCAGACAACGGACGGGTGAGACGCACAGACAGGATGGACTGACGGGTGACACAGACAGGAAGTGTCTCACCTCTCCCAGTTTGTCCAGTTTGATGTAGGTCTCCAGCTTCCCGAAGCCAATCTCTGACTTCACACCCCCACACACACACACACAAACACACAGATAGACAGAATACGTTAAAGACGATTCCTACCCGAGGAGGAAACCCCGGCGGACTGAAGACGTACCAGAGACACTCTG
Source organism: Fistularia commersonii (assembly GCF_037954325.1). Lineage (NCBI taxonomy): Eukaryota > Metazoa > Chordata > Actinopteri > Syngnathiformes > Fistulariidae > Fistularia > Fistularia commersonii. The sequence continues at coordinate 10,679,952 of NC_141317.1, forward strand.
CGTAACCGCCTGCTGATTGGCTGCTCCAGCAGAGCCGGACCAATCAGACTGAACTTCTCCAGGTAGCCATCAGGAAGACGGATGTCAGCAGGTAACGACAGGCGTTTGTTGATGTCCTGAAGCATCCGGGACAATGGTTTTACACAACTTCAACCACTTCTCTGGATGCCTCAACGCGTATTACTGCACAATACATCCCTGAGTGAATGTGTGTGTTTACTTTGTACCTCAGTTGAGATCTTCTTTGGTCTCAATCGGACTTTCACTGGAGTTTGAACATCGTCAGAAGAGGAGGTTGGATCATTTTCTCCATCTGAGCTCATCTTCACATCCTCATGCACAATTTCTGATCACATACAGACACACACACACACACACACACACACACACACACACACATTCGTCAGTTAGCGAATCCCTGCGGTCACAGGCCTGACGGATGAGGCTGGAGCTCAGGCCTGCAGGAGTAGCAGTGTGTGTTTCTTTGCAGTCATACTGCAGTATCAGTACCCAGCCTGGCGCTGCGGTTCAGGTAGGAGCTCAGGCTGCGTCCCAGGCCGCGGGGCCTCCGCAGGGAGCTGCTGTACGACTGAAGCAGAGACTGAACGGAGGAAGACGAGCCTCTGACCTTCACGCCTGACGAGCTCCTCAGGGAACCGGCTTCTGTGAGAACAACAAGCACAAACAGACGATGACCGACGAGCCGACCGACCACCCTTTGGGGGGGGGGGGTGTATCTGTGTGTGCTTCCAAACCAGTGAAGACAGCTCACTGGTTCACACTGTGAACTGAAAAGACGATCTTCGGTTTTATAGGATGGTTAGCAGAAGCTCCTTGTTGCGATTGAAAAACAACAAGTTAGCACGTGCAGAAAGTTGGTGCTCGCAAAAGTAGAAGAGTTAGCATGGACGACAAAGTGCTAAAAGAAGCGGCGAAGGGCGTCCCGTCAGCAGGTCCTAGCGAGCTATCAGACACAGGAACGGTGGACCGGGCAGGCCGACGATGTCATACATGTGAAGTGGGGAAACAAGTGACAACACAAGCGCTCACCTGAGTCACTGTGCGATGTCACTTCCTGGTTGATGGCGTCGCTCCCCGTCCGGTCTCCTGCCCCGGACCCTCCCCTCCCCAGGGTAAGAGACAGCTGCCGCTTGATCTTCCTCATCCTCTCCATAAGAGGGGGCCGCGATGCCGAGGGAGGCGGGGCGGCCAGCGTCGACCCCACACCTGGACAAGAGCAGGAGGGAAGACTCACCTGGCTCGCTTCGCCACTCATTTACCATTCTGGTTCTGCTCCATTTATTGAATCCAAGATGCTACAACCTACCTGACCGCTAACTGGCTCCATGCTAACAGGACAGCTAAGCCACTAAATTGTGCTTGACGTCCCATGTGCAACTATACCAAGCGTGCTAGCCTTTGCGGGGCAGCTAAGATGCTAAAAGTCAACCACATGGCTAACCTGTGTAAACACAGAGGCATGTAACTCACCTGACGGCTGACATGTTTGCACAGATTACATGCTAACACCTAGCTGACGGCTAAGACGCAAAGATCAATATGATGGTACATTTGCCAAAATATTCACGAATACATGATAGAACAGGAGAACACCGAACCGGCAGCTAGTCGGCATCTACTTGACAGCCGGACTGACACGACCAACATGCTTACCCATAAATAAACACCTGAAATGATAGCATTTACCTGACGGCAAACATGCTAAAGTCACGCAGAGGGTTAGCTTTAGTAAATAGAGAGCTAACTTGCTAGCAGCCCACCGGTAGCTCGTCTCCGCTTAAGCTAGTTTGCAAAGATAAACTATTCTTGCGTTAAATGCAAAAAAAAATCCACTCAACAGTTTACACGCTAACAGCTGCCTGACAGCTTTTCTACTTGACAGGCAAGTTACGTCATGGCCCGAAGATTGTATTACGTCACGCAGTCACCCCGGTGATGTCACCGAGGAAGACGTCTCCCTTCCGAGGTTTAGCATGTTTGCTAACAGCTAGCGGCTCCGGCGACAGCGGCTGCGGCTCCGTGCAAGCGCCGGCCGGGCGGCGGGCCGCTGGGCCGCGGGGCCGCTGGGCCGGGGGGCCGCGGGGCCGCGGGGCCGCTGGGCCGGGGGGCCGCCGGTGCGCTGCGGCGGATGACAGCGGCGTTATAAATAGCCTCGGAGGCGGACCGCCGTCCTGCCCGGACCCGCCGCTCCGGCTACGGGCACCGTTATTTCCAAAACAAACGCTATCCGGGAGGAGCGCTGGGCGGCGGAAGCGGCTGCGGCGGCGGCGACGCTCACCGGGAGGTTCGTCCCCGGTGTGTCCTCGGTGCTCTCGGTCTCGGTTCAGCCCGACCGCGTCTCGGCTCCGTCCGGCTCCCGGTAATCTGCAGCCATGTTGCTGCTGCGCCGAGAGCTGACCGCGCCGCTGCGTCACCACACGGGGACCCGGCGCGGGACCCGCCTCCCGCAACCTCCCGCCGCCTCCCGCAACCTCCCGCCGCCGCCTCCAGGCGAACCGGGTCGACGGATGGCGGCGGACCGGATCGCCGCCGCGGAGGTGAGAGTTTTATTTTGAAAGATTTGGAATTTTGAAGGCGCACTTCCGCTGTCTGTGGCCGCAATGGCTGCTGACACTTTGACATTCGGCGAAGGTTAAACTCTGAGCTCTGCAGGAATCCTGTCCTCCTGCAGGCGCGCTGAGCGTCCGATGCTTTTAAACACACCAATAAAGTTTTAAGAGGTTTATTCACGTCAGTATAGGATGCGCTTTTAGATTTGTCTATCTCTTTTTTAACTTTCAGGAGTTTTTTTGTTTGGTCGGTCGAATGCTGCTGTTGATTGTTTCCATGCAGTTGCATCTTCTGCCTCAGTGCCTGGAGGTCTCGGACTCCAGGCTTCTTCGGACCACAAGTGTCAGAACATCTGAGGCGTCCTGGTGTTTGGAGACTCAAACCGGCGAGGAGTCGACACAAAAGAACAGAAGACAGACATTTAAAAAGGAGGAGCTTTAAAAGTGACCAGGAGTCCACGTGAAGATTATTTACATATTCAGAAAAACAAATGACAAGAAGTTCCACCGATGTGGAAATAACAAACAACTCCAGCCAGGATTTCGTGTCAATGGATCTTAGAAGTTGGAAAACAAATTGTGATACATGATCCAACATTTTATTTACATGTAGGAAAAAAAGTACAGAAACAAAATCGGCTGAAAACAAAAACTCAGAAAAGTCTGAGATTAAAAACAAAGAAAAATGTAAAAACGTTCGGGTTCTTCAGTCTCTCCCTCACACACACACACACACACACACACACACACACACACACACACACACACACGCTGAGTGGACCAGGAGGAGTCTTGAGACTGAAGTTCACTTCTTCCTCCGGACCAGCGTCCAGCCGTCGTCCTCCTGAGGAGCAGCAGGAAGAGGAGGCTCAGCATCTGTCCTGCCGTCTGACGGCCTGGAGGCTTCACACTCCATCTGTGGACACACACACACACACACACACACACACACACACACACACACACACACACACACACACACACACACACAAACCATTTGAAATCACTTCAGAATGTTCAGTTCTAGAATGGATTCGATGAATTTGAAATGATCTGGAATGAATGCTGCAGAATTTTTAACAATGATTTAAAATGAAGCGTCCCGCAATCAATGCCGTTGGTTCTGCAGTGGAAGGTCAAAGGTCAACTCTGCCACTCTCATTCTTCCATTGCTTTCACTTCCAAAAAGCAGCAGCTTGACAGCGGTTCCATCTGCACACTGAAGGTTTTTAAACTTTCTCCACCAATCAGCAGGAACTCTCCCTACGGTTTGCGTGTTTCTCCCGGTGGCAGCTACATGCTAGCAGCCTCCGTTCCTCTCCTTGTTTTCGGTGAAAAAGACTCGCGAGCGTGGAAACGAAACCGCCTGCTACGATTACGAATGAGAAAATAACCATCGTAGTTTAATGGAACGAAAACCGTTATGCCGTCATTGTCGAACTTATTTACAAGACGGTTGCTGGCAAAAAGACTTCCCGTCCTGACGGTGGCGGGCGAGAAGGAGCTCCAGCCATCAGAGACGTCCTGTCCGCCTGCAGGATCCCGGGTCGTGGAGTTGGTCTGAAAGCTGGGCCTCGGGTGCGCTAAGGTTACTCCTTACCGAAGTCACCGCAGGACAGAACAGCGCTAACATTTGCAGAAATAAGAAACACTAATCCGAAGACACAAACTGGCATAATTTGAATGGAAGTGGAACTGTAAAAAGAAAAAAATAATCAAACTGGCCAAACATTATTTTAGTTTGTCTACAAACAGCAGATGTCTTCCGTTTGTCTTCGGAGAAGTATTTTCCAAAAACTGCTCATGGTGGTAACGTTAGAAGGACCGCAGTCAGTCAGTCATACTGTCTGCCATATAAATCTTCTCCAGACTTTTATGGAATTCAAGGCTGATGAAAGACTCACCAAGAAACCTATAACTGAACGACAAATTGTCTACAAATATTGAAAAGCGAGAACTCAGGAAGGAACAAGCTGCAAAAGCAGAGACACCAGATTTTCAGTTGATAAGCCATAAAAGACCTACAACTCAGGCTACAAACAAAGCCGTGCAGATGTTCGGGCGCGTCGTGAGCTTCTGCCGGTCGGCCGGAGAACTCGCAGCTTTCCGTCCACACGTCCAAACTAAACCAGCTCCGCCGCGGCAACGTCGACCTGCAGGCTGATCCCGGCGTGGAGCGGCTGCGTGAAGGCGGCGCGGACCCGGTGGAGGAGCTCGGCCCCGTGGGCGACGACGGCGTAGAAGGCCAGCTCCCCCGCCTGGGGGTCCACGAACACTCCGATGCGAGGGCTCGCCGGTCCCGCGACCTCACGCCCGCGGTTGTCGTGTAAGAAGCTGTACTGGTGTTTGTCACGATGCAAAACCCAGGACTTGTCGTTGAATCCAAACAGGCTCTCCTTGGCCCTGCGTCTGATGGAGCTGTACGCCACCGCCACGCCGCCTCCCTCCCCCTCAAACTCCACCTCCCAGTAGCTCGGACCCGTCAGGACGTCGCTGCTCAGAACCTGCCGGTAGTGGACGAAGCAGCCCCTCCAGGGGCGCTCCGGCCAGGGGGGCCTCCGACACACCGCCCTCCTATTCTGGTCGTACAGCTGGAGGTCGGCGTTGGCCGTGGCGGCGCTCAGGACAAGCTCGACCCAGAACTTCAGCAGCCGCTCTCTGGTGCGCACGTTCTGCCGTCGGAACAGTTCAGCTGTGCAACAAAGGACCCGAGAGTCAGCGAGAAAATAAGCCGACGAACTAAAGATAAATATTGTAAAATAAGAGGAAGCGACTGAACCTTGGCCCCCCCGCTGCATCTTCACCGCTTCTTCCTCTGAGGCAGCCGCGTCCTTCTCCTCACGCCGGAGCCTTCTGGTCTCGGACGCTGATTTCCCCTCCGACGGGCGGCGGCTCTCGCTTCCTCACAAACGAAACCCATCTTGAGTCTCCTCCCCCTGCTGGAGGAGGGAGGCGACGGCTGGTCCGCCCTGCCGCTCCCCCTGCTGGAGGGGGAGCCAACTCCTGGTCCTGGACCTCTGAGGGCGGAGGTTCCTCGGAGGAACTGGGTTTCTCAGGGGGTCCAAAGCAGACAGGAGAGGTTCTCCGGGTCCCCCGTCTGGAGGACGTCTGGACCGAACACACACAACGCAAGGTCGCTCCGATACCTTCTTCGGCAGAACACGCCGGTCTCGTGGGACCTTCTCAGCAGGACCTCCCAGCATCCCTCTGACCCGAGCCCTTCCCACCGGGGTCGGGTGGAGGTCAGAAAAGAATCACCCCAACATCTCTAGGAGAACCGGCTCCGAAGCCCTAGATAATTCCTCGCCGTCTCACCCGACGACACGGACTCATGACCCGATCCTAGACGGGCGAGGGGGCGGAGCCTAACCCGGACGATCAGCTGTCAATCGTCCAACCGTTCAGAGTCTCCGGTGAACAAGCAGACCGCTCTCGGGATGCGGGAGGAACACGGAGAACTCGGCGAGAACCCGTCCGCCCACCGCGTCCAGCGTAGACCCCGACGGCCGCATGAAACCCACTCAGACGGCGGCTCCTCGCCTGGAGGACAAAGGCCGACGTCTTGCGAACGTCCACGTGACCCGTCAGACATCCCGGCCCGCAGAACGCGGGGACCTTCCTTCGTACCTGCGCCTCCTCGTCCTCCTCGTCCTCCTCGCTCTCCAGATCGGGCCGGGGAGGCGGCGCCGCCACCTTGGCCCTGGGAGCCTTGTTGTGCGTCAGCTCCTGGACGGAGAGCGCCAGCTGCTGCAGCGAACCCTGACGCCACTGGACGAACATCTGCATCAGCCGCGACGACACCTGCGGACACACCAGGTTGACCTCTGACCTCGGGGCTCCGTCTGCTCTCAGACTTTGCAAAGCCGTCAATTACTGACAATTTGCCAGTGTGTGTGTGTGTGTGTGTGTGTGCGTGCATACCTGGGGTAAACTCCCGTCATCCACCACTGTGTCAAACTCCTGGTCCATCAGGTCAGAGAGGAAATCTTCCACCTCATACTGCTCCAGATCAGCTGAACCGGCACACACACACACACACACACACACACACACATATACATACACTATTTTAACTCTATCTGACATCTCCCAACTCACAAGTCCAGTGCTAAGGTCGGTGTCTAGAGGAGACTGCCATGTTCCTAAAAGAGAGTCTGCCTTTTCCAATAAAGCCATCAAAGAATGGAATGGCCTTCAGACAATCTGAAGAACATGACCGACTCTCCCACCTTTACACGGGACGTTAAAATTTGGATTCTGGAGAACCAAACATGCTCACGCTAATAATGTCAGACAGGTGTTTTGCCATCAGAGGTTAAACCTTCTGGGTCACTTCTGATGGCCCCCAGATGACCAAAGTAATAATATCACAACAACAGCACTTTCAACTTGCAAAATACATATTTTATTGCCTGTTTATATCTTCATCTTCTTCTTTCGGCTTTTCCCTTCAGGTGTCGCCACAGCGAGTCAACCGTCTCCATCTAACCCTATCCTCTGGATCCTCCTCTCTCACACCAACTACCTTCATATCTTCTCTCACTACGTCCATAAATCTTCTCTTTGGTCTTCCTCCAGACCTCTTGCCTGGCAGCTCCAACTCCAGCATCCGTCTACCGATATATTCTCCATCCCTCCTCTGTCCATGACCCAACCATCTCATCTGGCTTCTCTGACCTTCTCTCCAAAACATCGAACATGTGCCGTTCCTCTGATGGACTCATTCCTGATCCTCTCCATCCTGGTCACTCCCAAAGAGAACCTCAACATCTTCATCTCTGCAACCTCTAGTTCTGCCTGCTGTCTTTTGGTCATTGGAACAGTTTCTGGTCCAAACATCATCGCTGGTCTCACCACTGTCTCCTCCACCTTTCCTTTTATTCTGGCTTATATTGCCCGTTTATATATTGTATAGTTATTTTGTTGCCTTTATTGCCTTGTATATTTTACATATATCGTCTATTTTGTACAGTTTTATATTTGTATTGTCTCCCCAGGACTGCAGATGGAAATGAGCTGTGAGCTACAATCTGGTACGAACATCTCTGCCTCTGTACTTCATGGAATTGTACACTGTCCTAGGAAACTTCCAAACAAACAAACATGTATCTGTAAGGTGGTCCAATAAGGCGTTGCCATGGCGACTGACCATTGTCATGAAAGTACTGCTGTACCACCTCCACCATCCAGTCGGCCTTCTGCTGCCCGTACAGACCTCCGAAGCCGTTGTCCACCGCAATCTGTGGAGACATGTAGATATGAAACACACACACACACACACACACACACACACACACACACACACACACACACACACACACACACACACTTTAGGAGCAAGAGTGACTGACAGCACCGGGTCCGACCCGGTGGCCGTCCTGTTCCGTGAGCGGGAAACTCGATTTCCCCGACGTGACGCATCGTGACGTCAGCAGCCGATCATCCGGATTGATCCGCAGCGTGCGTGATTGGCTTCTGTTAGCATTAGCCGTTAGCAGGAGCGCGTGTGTCCGCGGACCGTCAACTCACCCCCCAAAAAAAAATAAATATTCGTGAGTGTCTGTGTCTGTGTGCGTGTGCGTGTGCGCGGCTCACCTGCAGAACCGGCCAGCCGCCCAGAACCGCCCGCACGGCCTCCTTGAACGGCTCCCGCGAGGCAGCGGCGGCCGCCATGTTGGACGAGCCAGACCGGAGCAGTCGATCCGGATCAGACCCGAGCAGTAGATCCGGATCAGAACCAGACCGGAGCAGTCGATCCGGATCAGCGGCTCTCTGGCTCTGCCGCTGACCTTTGACCCCAGAAACACTTTGCAAACGTTCGACTGAAATCTCACTCACCTTCTTTATCGGAGTTTCTTGCGTTTTCAAACCGTCTGAACCGGGTTTTATTTCCCCTTCACCGAGAGCGTGGTGACCTTCTGCTTCACCCGCTGCGTCCCGTCCGTCGGCCGACACCGTGGGAACGGGTCGGGGCGCTCACACATGATGGCCCGACCCCTCGCCTCTCTCCGCGTGTGAATGACAGTCAAATATTAAGACTGAAACCTACAATTTGCACAATTTTGGACAGTAATTTATTTCTATATATTTATACACACACATGTATATTATTCTTTTTGTTTTTTTCATTTTATTCTTGATGCCTGCAGTTCTGATGCTGCTACCCCACCTTCCCCCCATTGCCCCTCAGGGATAAATAAAGTGTTTCTGATTCTGAAAACTCCCAGGCTGTTTTCAGTAATATTTTATCAAGTCCGCGTACTCTCTGTTAATTGTATTCGTTGAATAAATAAATATAGCTAAAGTGTGGTGCACGGGTCACAAAGAAATAAACACCAACTAGTTTCCTCTCAGCCATTTATTCGAACGTCAATGATTTCGTTGCTCGGTGTTCCCGGTCTCGGCGAATGAGGCCGAGAGAAATAAACTGCAAATGGATTAGAAATATACTCGTTACTTGCCCTCGCTGCGTTTGAATACAAAGACGCGGGCAGAAAAGTTGAGGGGGAAAATTTCTACACGACCGGCGATAAACGTGCCCGGAAATGACGTGAAAATGATTCGCGAATGAAAGAAAAACGTGCACGGCGGCGGACGGAGAAGGTGTGACGGGAGACAAAGAGGGGAAATGGAAAGACAGCTGGCTGCATCTCCAGGAAACCATCGGGCAAAATCAGAAGAATATACAGCTGTCATTTAAAAAAAAACACTTTTAAAGTGACTGTTTCTCTTCTTGGAGCTTCTTGGAGGTATCTGGTGCTGGTTTGTTTCATGTTCTTCAGGTGGCCTCCTCCCACAGGCGCCCTCTGCAGGGTTGCAGGTCTGGTCTTCTGGTGGGGAAGCCGGCGTCCAGCCGGCGTCCAGCAGGGGGCAGAGACGGTCCGGCTGGGCGTCCGGCCTCGGCGCCGCTCGCCTCCAGGGAGACTCGGCGGACCAGGTTCTGACCGGTCCTCCTTCCTGGGTGCGCGTCGTGGCTCGGAGCCGGTCCGCGTCGGCATCTCTCCCGGACGTCCGCCACTTTCTTTTTCATTTTCCCCCGGTTGCCGTGGACGACGGCCGTCAGGGAGCCAGCGGGAGCCGGGAGGGTCTGGTTTCAGGGCCGGTCATCGATCGGACACGGATAGGAGTCGATCGGCGGCGGCGGGGGGGTTCGGGGAAATGGAGCCGGAGATCGATGAGGCGGACGGAGGCGGGAGGAACATCGAGCGGTCCATCTTTGGTGACGGAGGTGCAAAGACCAGGAGACACGGCAGGAAGAGGAGCGGCGGCCGCTGAGCACGTGATTACACCCGACGCCACGGCTCCCCGCAGGCCACAGCGCCCGGCCTTCTACTGTGAAAAAGCGGTTATTTCTTTTAATGTCATTGCAGAATAAGACGTCACCAGATTTCCAAGTAATCGCTTTTGTCAAACTTCCTTCTCCGCCCTCTTCATTTCACCAATAGGGAGGATTTCCGTTTCCAGGTCACCTCCAAGGGACTTCAGAAGCCGCCTCTTCTTTTTCGTGATGCCTTCAGGTGTCATGGTAAGTTTGAAAATGATGCGCATCATCTTTTCCAGATGGGATCAATTTCCAAATTGATTTCCAATCGGTTTGCGTTTCGTTTCGGGGCCTTCGCTTCGGGTTCTGGTCTCTGAACAGGAAGTCTGATGGCATCTAACTGACCTCCAAGCTGCTCCTTCACAACAGCCAAGGGAACCAGTTAAAAGAGGGATGGATCTTAGTGTGTGTGTGTGTGTGTGTGTGTGTGTGTTTCTTGGTCAGGGATGAATAGAGTGATCTTTATGGTGATGATGTCATCAGGTGCTGCGCAGGGATTGGTTGAGCCGCATCCTGAGGAGATAAAACATGAATTAAATGAGTCCAAATGTATTTATTTGGATAATCATGACTTGATAATTATCTATAATTGATGATCTTGACTGAAAGTTCATATTTTGACTGAATGAAAACCCATTCTGACGTCACGGCCTCGCTCGGATACGATCCGGGGTCGGGACTGGTTGCCATGGAAACCCCATCCTCAAGACACTCCCTCCACACAGCCTCTGTATGAATTATTACGTGACCCGCGGACGCCACTGACGGAGAGCCGAGCGCCACGTCTCCCTCCCGACGCTTTGAATCCTACTGGTGAGCGAGGAGGTGAGGAGATGAGGAGATGAGGAGGTGAGGAGATGAGGAGATGAGGAGGCGAGGGGATGAGGAGGCGAGGAGGCGAGGAAGCGATGAGGTGAGGAGGCGAGGAAGCAAGGAGGCGAGGAAGCGAGGAGGCGCGTTGGAACCCCGGCAGGGAGTTGAACCTCCATCTGTGGCGCGGCGCTCCTCTGATCAGCCGCTCGCGTGAATCTTTAACCAGCGGCTGAAATATTCAGCAGCTCCGGCAGAACTAAAGAGCCGCTGCGTCTCCAGGAGTCAGGAGGCATCGCGTCGAGCGTGCCGGGACGGAAGCCCCGCGTCGACCGCCCGCGCCCCCTGGCCCCTGCCCTCCCGCGCCGCGGCCCCGCCCACGCCCACGCCCACGCCCACGACCATATTAGGCTCCGCCCCCCTACCGTGAACACGCGAAGGAGTGACCCTCAGAGGACTCGCCGGGATCGAGGCTCGTCCTATTTTGCGGAGGGCGAGCCGATATGAGGACGCGTGGACAATGCGTGCCTCGGCGGCAGGGGGCGGAGCCTCGGCGGCAAGGGGCGGAGCCTCGGCGGCAGGGGGCGGAGCCTCGGCGTACCTGGACTCACTGCGACCTGTCCGGCTCGATCTTCGTCTCTCCGTTCTGCTTCTCGTTGGAGGACTTCTGGGACAGACGCGCCTGGACGACGGCCTGCTGGACCAGGACAAACAAACAAGGGGCGTCAGAAGGCGACGGAGCAGCACCGCGGCGAAGCCCCCGCCGCGACCTCTGACCTTGAAGCTCCTCTTCCTCTTCTGCACGTTCTGCTCGGGGAGGAAGATGATGACGTAGACCTTGGGCAGGTAGAGCATCCCCAGGGACACGGAGGCGCTCAGCGACATGGACACGGTGAGCGTCATCGTCTGGATGAACATCTGCGGGGACAGTGATGTCACTTCCTGTCCTGGGTCACTGAACCTGGTGACATCATCGGTCACATGACCAGGACCATCCCTGCGATTCGGGATTACTCCGTGTGTGTGTGTGCAGACAATAGTGACTGCCTACATTCCCCAACAATGATTAAATCCCTTCCATACAGTGTCAGGCTGTGTGAGTGTGTGTGTGTGTGTGTGTGTGTGTGCGTGTGTGTGTGTGTGTGGGTGCTGGATGAATGTTATCTCCAGGCGTCAGGAGACACCAGGGTTTGTTCTCGTCTGGCAGCAGGACCTTTTCCAAAGGCCTGTGGTGGCGTGTGGACAGGAACAGTCTGCCTGTTGTTTCTGAATCAATTGGGTGAAATGGTGTGTTTTCACGGACGATCGTTCGTTTCCACCCGACTCACCGACTCCCCGCTCAGGCTAGAAGTGCACGACCAAGACCGCTCCTGCTGGACTGAGCTCTTCCTCGCCTTCTGGTCGCCCGGTCCTCTTTCTTCTCACAGTTCCTGTACCCCCCCTTGTCTTCCTCCCTATCTGGCTCCCCTTCACCCCCGCTGACTTCAGGTCCTCCGAAGGGTTAAACCCGGCGCAGCTTCCGCAGCGCCGCCGGCTAATCCCGGCTCCTGCAGGTATTTTACGCGGAACGGAAAATTCCCAGAATTCTCGGGGACTTAAATGTGTCTGAAAGCCCATCCTGTCTTCTCCTTTGTCTCCGTCTGGTTGCAGATAAATCTGTCCATTATCCCCCCCCCGCCTTTTATTGTCCCAAACTTTTCCCCGCAGCTGTTTGTGTGATTATAGGCAGGATTATAATCTGTAATCCAGCTCCTCCATTAAGGCCCTGTTGCGTCCTGAACTTGTTCTGACCCAGCAAACTCAAACCCAACTTCTCCCGTGTCCTGGATTAACCCTCCGCCGCCGCCCCCGAGGACCCGGTCCCAAAAACCAAAGCGGGTCCCGGAGGAGGCGGAGATGTTCCCGAGGCGAACCCACCTTCTCGGTGGACTGGGCCGTGCCGAAGAAGATGGGCACGAAGGCCAGCCAGATGATGCAGGTGGTGTACATGGTGAAGCCGATGGGCTTGGCCTCGTTGAAGGTCTCCGGGACGCCGCGGCTCTTCACCGCGTACACCGTGCACGTGACCTGGCAACACACACACACAACACAGGTCGCCTAGCAACGGGAGCGCGGGCCACGGCGGGCGGGCGGGGGGGCGTTACCATGAGAACGATGCTGTAACTCAGGCAGCAGATGATCGACAGGTCGGACATGTCGCACTTGAGGATCCCTCGGGCCAGATCGGGGTTCGGGGGGCGGAGCTCCTCGTAGTCGATGATGGTGTGAGGAGGAACCACGGCCATCCACACAAATACGCCCAGGACCTGACGCACAAACACACACACACACACACACACAGGGGTAACTTCTCCGATTGGCTGGCCTGAGGGGGGGCGGAGCCACGGGAGGCGCCTCACCTGGACGGAGATGAGGATGAAGGTGATGCCGAGCTGGGAGGTGGGGCTGATGAACTTGGGCGGGGTGACGGACCTCTTTCCCTGCTCGAAGATTCGGTAGATGCGGTTGGTCTTGGTCAGCATGGCGGAGTAGGTGATGGCCATGCCCAGGCCCAGCAGGAGGCGCCGGAACGCACACGCAACCACGCCCGGCTCCGCAATCATCAGGAAGGTGATCAGGTAGATCAGGAAGATACCTGGAGGCGGGTGGAACCTTCAGGTCACTCCATCCAGAGCTGCTTCCGGTACTTCACACCTGTCTGTACTGCTTCCGGTACGCCATACCCTACAGTACTGCTTCCAGTAGTCCACAACGGTCTGTACTGCTTCCAGTACTCTATACCCGTCTGTACTGCTTCCAGTACTCCCTACCCGTCTGTACTGCTTCCAGTACTCCATACCCATCTGTACTGCTTCCAATACTCCATACCTGTCTGTACTGCTTCTGGTACTCCACAACAGTCTGTACTGCTTCCAGTACCTGTTTGTATTTCCATACCCTGTCAGTATGTTCTACCTGTCAGTGCTGCTATTTTACTTCCTACTTTTCTGAACTTCTTAACTGCAGTACTCTCTATCTGTCAGTACTCATTCTGTCGGTACTTTGAAGCTGTCAGTTCTTCCTACCGTTCAGTACTTTCTTCCTTTCACTACTTCAAACCTGTCAGTAGTTCCAAGCTGTCAGTCCTTGGTACCTGTCAGAAGGACGTAGCTGAGTTCTCTCCCCGACGCCCTCACGATGGGCGTGTCGTTGAAGCGGATGAAGGTGATGACCACGGCGCTGGTTGCCAGAATCCCGAGCATGGCGAGGGAGGCGGGCACCAGGGCCCAGGGGGAGTTCCACTCCAGCTTGATGATGGGGGTGGAGCGGCAGGAGGTCCTGTTTGGGACCGGACGCATGTCTGAGGGACACATCTCACAGGTGAACTCGTCCAGCTGGTACTGGTAGCCGTCGCACAGCTGCAGGAGAGGCAGAAGGGGTTCTAGAGGTGGACGGGTCCGTACAGACGGGTCAGAGAGACGGACAGACTCGTACCTCGCAGTGCCAGCAGCAGGGGACGCCCTTCACCATCTTCTTCCTCTCCCCTGGTCTACAAGGGAAGCTGCAGATGGACTCTGGGACGGACTTGTCTCCTCCGGACCACTGCATCTCCTCCAGCTGGGGGGCCGAGACAGAAGGGGAGAGTCATCAGCGGGTCATACGCCTCAGCCGCTTCACAGGAAGTCCGATCAAAAACTCACGTTGAGTCGCAGGTTATTGGTCCACTGGCCGATCACATGGTAGCCCGGGTGGCTGTGGTTGGTCATCTGGAACTGGAAAATGTCGTAGCGACCGGGAGCGTCTCCGTTCTCGTTGAAGAGAACACTGGTGCCGGCACTCCCTGCAGGAGACGGAGATACGATCCCTTCTAAGTTCTCCTATCAATCCCTTCTAAGAAGTCCACCTGGATAAGCAGACTCAAATAAGAGCACCGCAGTGTCCGGAGTACTACAAGTACCTGCAGTAAACACAGGAAGCTCACAAAGCACACTTTACCTGGTATTTACTACATAACCAAGTATTCTGCATACTCTAAACGCTCCATGAGTACCACGTCAAAGTATAGGTCACAGAGTACTTCTTCATCCACTTTCACCTCTCTATCCTCCCACATAACCTTTGACTACTCCTACTTCTTCTTCTTCTTTGCTTCCTTTGGGCTTTTCCCTTCAGGAGTCTCCACAGGCAATCCACCCTCTCCATCTAACCCTTTTCTCTGGATCCTCCTCTCTCTCGACGTCCATCCATCTTCTCTTTAGTCTTCCTCTAGACCTCCAACTCCAGCATCCGTCTACCAATATCTTCGCTCTCCTCTGTCCATGACCCAACCATCTCAGTCCTCACTGCTCTCACCACTGTCTTCAACACCTTTCCTTTCAACCTTTGTCTCCTCCATAATAAGTACATAAGTGTGGTGATCTAGGAGGCTGTCCTGGCCTCCTTCCCCCAACCAATGACCTGCCACCAGAATGAGAACCATCTCCATGTCCCCTGTCCACCATGCTCCTCAGAGCCCTCCTCCATGAGGATACACAAAGACCTTGTATGCTCCACCTCTGTGAGTAAAACACGCTGAGTACTTCCGTTCTGCCCGCCTGTTTGCCCAACCGCCGATATTTCACGGCAGCTTGGGGACCAACAGGCGGGAAGGACGGCGAGCGGCGAGGCCGCCGCCCACCGCCGTGACCTCGCCGTTTGCTGCGCCTCCGGGACGCAAACAGGAAGCGACAGAACAAGAACAATCTGTTTCATAACCTCCTCCGCGGCCCGCAGAGCGAACGAGGTGACGGGGAACATCTGGAGGATCGTCTTCTCATCTCGCGGAGACCCGGCGCCGCCAAACGCCGGCAGACGGCGCCCGCCATCATGTCCAATCACGTCACGCGGCTCCAAAGTCCACAGAGATTTTTAATGATTTGGGTTTATTCTGGTTCTGAGGTGGAACAGGTGGACGAAAAGGCGTCCTCCTCACTCCTGAGTGTTTCCAACCAGCTGTGGGCTTTAATTATTGACACACACACACACACACACACACACACACACACACAGAACACCGAGGAGGCGCTTCCAGGGGAGAAGAACGTCCCGCTGACACTGATTGGTGGAGACGGCCTCGCCAGATGATGAAGTCAGTTCCCGTCACCCACTGGTGTCACTTCAAACCTCCTGAATGACATCGCTCAGAGAAGAACGCTTCTGCTCAGATGTTCCTCACTTTCCAAACAAGTCTTCATCGCGATGCTTTGAATCTCCCCGGCTCTCATTCGGACGTTCACCGACGTTCTCGCGGCCTCCGGATGTATCGGTCCAAGTCTTCTCCGAAGGTTCTCACAAACCCAGCGTTCTCCTCAGACCCGCTCGCTCCCCGGAGGAAACAAGTAAAGTGCATTAACCTATTATTTCTCTGAATAAAGAAGAACCTGCCGTGGAAACGAAGCTCTGGCCTCTTCATCCTGAGCCGGAGCAGCGAGAGCGTTGGCGTGAGGTGAGCCGGTCCACCCGCCGCCTTGGCCTCACTACGTGTAGAGAACGTGTAGCTCAGTGGTGGAGCGCATGGATGAGGTCCTGGGTTCAATCCCAGCATCTCCACTGTATGTCGCTTTGGATAAAAGCATCTGCCAAATATCTAGATGACAAAGCTGGCAAAGACGCGATCGAGTCTCTAGAAGTTCTCCTGCTCCAGAACCCCTGCTGGCACCGCTGAGCTCACCTTCACTTTGTTAAAAGTCGCGCGGGAACGCATCTCGTGATGGCAGAAGTCCACCCAACTTTGTATTTTCCACTGACACCCCCAGTGCACCAGCAATGATGTATCCCGAAGGCCCGGAGGTCCAGTCCAAGACACGCCTGGTACCTAGTTGCCCACTTCCAAAGAGTGTGAAAAACAACTCCTTACTAGGGAGTGACCTTGACCATGGAGATCGTGGTATAAATCCCTGCCGCTCCCTGAGAGCGGAGCTGAAACCTCCTCAGCTGCACATTCGGCCGGACGCTCCTCAGCGGACGTCTGGAGAGGACGAACCATCCCCGCGGGGGGACATTCATTTCGGCCCGGGAATTCTCCAAAGTGTAAACCACTCATTGCTTAAACTTAGTGGGTGATAAGAAAACTACATGTCCTATAAACTGTGAACTTAGTAAGAAAAACTACATGTCATATAAAATGTAAACTTGAGTGGAGCGAAAAACCTGCTGGCCTCGTTACACGTTTTTGTTTGATCGATGGTGCAGGGATGCATACGATGACAAAAGCATAATAACATTTGATCGTGGTTTGGGATTCTAACAACTTCCACAAATGGAACTCCCTCCTTTCAGGAGGACCGACTCGGGGGACGGGTGTCGCGGTCTCACCGTTAAAGTTGACGGCCCGGATGTAGTCCAGCAGGGCTCGTCCCTCCACGGGGTCCATGTTGCTGCAGACGCCGGGGCTGCCGGGGCAGAGGTCCTGGTGCATGTTGTGCAGGGCGTAGGCCACGGCGTACACAGCGTCGATCACAAACTGGACCTTCCCCTCCTGCTCGTACGACGAATCCCGTCCGATTCGCTCCTCTCCTGCGGGGGGGGGGGGGGGGGGGGGGGGGGGCATGTGAGATACACACACACACACACACACACACACACACACACACACACACACACACACACACACACACACACACACACACACACACACACACACACACACACACTGCACACCTCCCGTCTGGTGAGACCCTACCTGTGCACTTCTTCTTGTCCGGGTCCAGCTTGATTCCCGGCCGGGTCAGTTTACACCTGAAGTCGTCCTCCCAGAACTCGTTGAACCAGATGTTCCTGCGGTTGTTCTCCAGGGAGCGAGACATGAAGTACTGATCGAAGCCTGCGCACATACACACCGTCACACACACGCGCCGTACTCGCAAGTTTCCGACGCTTGGCGCGCTTTACCTTCAATGGACGCCCGTTTGGGCAGGATGGTGACGGCGCCCTCTGCGACGTCCTCCAGCTCCATGATGGGGGAGCTCTTCGCCCCCCAGCTGTCCGACCCCACGAACAGGAAGTGCCCGGTGAGGTTGGCGCGTCGGGCCGCCTCGAGGACTCGCCTAAGAGCCGCCGGAGAAGAGACCAGTGAGAGGGATTCAAAGCCGGGGGATAAAGTCAACCTCTTTGCATTTCTTGAATGGAAAAGGTGTTTCAGCAGGAGCCGCGTCTCCATGGAAAGTACAGCATCAAAGCGAGCGCAGAGGACGTCTCAACACGTCCGAGGCAGGTGAACGTGCTTCGAATGACATCTTCCTTCCTTCTTTACAAAGGAAACCCCTATTTCACCCAATCCAGGTAAAAAGAAGTGAAAACGACCTTCAGCTGCCAGAGAGAACCACGATTACTGAGAAGAAGGACTTGATCTTTTCACCGCAAGAACTCAGGCTCCCTCTTGTTCTCCTGAGGACGGTTCTTGTCATTTCTAGTCGGCGTACGTCCCGACGTTCCTGACCTCCTCGCCGACCGATCGGAACACGACGCCCGCAGGTTTGTGTTCTCACTTGATGTCGTCCTCGTTGGCGAAGATGATGACTCCTCTGGCGTTGCTCGTCTCCATCAGCCGCTTGATGATCTTGTCGAACTCCCCGGCCGTCGGCTCGCGGGGGATCTTCACCGACTGGGCGATGCAGACCCCTCCTGAAACAGACGAGCTAAACTGAGCAAGAGAACTCAGGCGGAGTGTTTTGTTGGGTCGGCTGGCTGGACCGCTGCTCCGCCACGCTCCCGAGGCAGCGGCAACGTTCAGCAGAACGTCGTCAGCGTAGAAGGACAAGCCGCCGGCTCCCGGGCGGAGGGTTTCACTGCAATCGTTGTTTTTGAGATTATTGTGCGACGTGCTCACGGACTCGTACCGGCTTCCCTGGAGATCTGCATGAAGGCGTCCACGCCGCTTTCGCCGTAGTTCCCTTCTGACGCCAGCGTGGACACGTAGTTCCAGCCCATGGCTTTGACGATGTCCAGCATGGCTTGAGCCTGGTAGGAGTCCGGAGGAACCACCCGGGAGAAGAAGTCGTAGCGGTTGTTGTCGCTCAGCTCCGGGGCCGTCGATGCATAGCTCACCTGAGGGATCTGAGGACATCAGGAGGTCAGTTACAGAACTCCAGTCCTCATGATGTCCACAGATCATGAACGCAGAGGACCAACGTGAGCGCTCCCCTTTGGAACCGGGAGAACGTCGAGATCGCAAAACAACCGGAAGGACAAGATGGACTAAAGGTCCTCCTCTGATCCGAAGACACGAGTGAAGTTTAAGAAGATGGTCTGCTTCCACCTGGTTGGGTGAGAAGGTCAGTTTTCATCTGCACGGTGCTGACCGATGGCCACAGCGTTGTCTAGGTGGTGTGGAAAGGAACACCGGCGTTCCTTGAGGGACTCCTTGTCCAACCCCGTGTTCTCTCCGGGTTCTCCGTCTCCGTCCCGCGGTCCAAAACCAGCCGCAGGTTCATTGTCCGTCGGCGCAAACGAGAGGGTGATCGGTCGAATGGCAGCGACTGAACGCCGCGTGAAGCCCCGCCTCCGTCGCTGTGACAGCTGTGATTGGCTGCAGGGCCCCGAGTGACAAACACTGAATGAATAATGTGACGGCACCTGTTTGTTGGGAGGGATCATAAATACTTCTGAATTCTTCATGGATCTCCTTCTGAAGCACCGAGTCAAAGTGAGCTGGAATGTTTCCATGAAGGAGGGAATGAGCATCAAACGGGAGCACGTGTTCTCCTGGGTTCTCCAGGGTTCTCCTGAAGGCGTCCCCAGCCTGGATCCATGCAGAAGGTGCAGTCAGGAAGGCGTCCGACGCCAATCATCTGCCAAACTAAACCTGTGAGGCTACGCCTTCCAGACCTGACCAGTGGAGGTCCTGGAGGACACCTCTGGAGGCTGGACCTCTGAGGACAGGAGGGGAGGCCGTCACATGGAAGCTTCGCCAGGACAGCGGCTGCTCCATGACCTTCACCCGCATCTCCAGCCAGACTCCCTTCTTCAGCTGGTGGATCAATACGATGCAATGGAACACCAGTGGACATTTGCGTGTCTCCTCCTCCTCCTCCACCCACAGCTCCCTGACGTGACCTGGAGCTTCATGTGACATATCTTCTTGCAGAAGATCCACCTCCATTAAACGATCTGAGGAGGGAGGTCCTGCAGTCCCTCCAGGACGGACACGTCTTCACAGCTGGTCCTGTTTGCAGGAGGGGGCGGAGCCAAACACCGTCACTGGGAGGCGGGGCTTAACCTGATCCATCAGCTGTCAATCAAGAACCTGCTGACTGATTTTGAGTTGTGAGAAGAAGATGGAGAACCTGGTGAGAACCTGGAGAACCCTGGCAGGAACCTGAAGAACATAGTGAGAACAGCAATGTGTATATGTCTTAACTTCTACCTGTAGCATCAAACACACACACACACACACACACACACACACACACACACACACACACACACACACACACACACACACACACACACACACACACACACACACACACACACACACACACACACACACACACACACACACACGTTCTGATTGCACTCCGGAGATGTTTCATCATCAGCCGTCCAGCCAGGCCATTGCCTGACACATCGGATGGGCTTGTCGCCATGGTTACCACCCCTGCCAGTCACATGTGGCTGACTGGCGGAACTGGAAGTGGCGGCGGCGGCGGCGGCATCCAGTGGAGCCGAGCGTTGCCGCCTGAACACAACGGGAGGATTAGAGTTGTGTAACAGGCAGAATGTGTGTCAGAGCTGCAAGAGAACAATCACATTAACCTCCAGTGTGTGTGTGTGTGTGTGTGTGTGTGTGTGTGTGTGTGTTCCTGCACAGATTAATGAGGGTCTCCACATTAATGAGCTCCTAAAAGTGGACTTTGCTTTGGCGGCCATCTTCATCTTCATCATCATCATTGTTACGTGTTGACGAGGAAATGCTTCATTGGAGCGAATTAAATTGTTGGGGAGCGCACACACACACACACACACACACACACACACACACACACACACACACACACACACACACACACCAGACAACCTGTCTGTCAGCGATACATTAATTGTGATGTAAAATCAGAGGTTGTAACAAAAGGTCGGCCATCTTGACCATTTTCCTCCACGTCGACCATGAACACCTTGTCCAGCCGACGCTCCCGAAGCCCCCTGACCCCAGGCACACTTTCAAAGAGGGGGGGGGCATCGGTCTATGAGAGCAGGCACACACACACACACACACACACACACACACACACACACACACACACACACACACACACACACACACACACCGGACTCATTAAAAGCTGTCATTAGAGGCCGGCAGCCATGCAGACAAAAACTGCTTAAAACATTAATCCAACATCCAGACTGCCCCCCCCCCCCCCCGGCAGAACTACCCTTTGCCCCCCCACACCACTAGGAGCCCTCATCCTGGAGGACCAGGACCCCCGACCTGCCCCTCCTCTAGGGGCTGCTGGCTCAGCCCATGGGGCCCTGGCTTGGAATGGTGACTGCAGGGGGCCCTTGAGCAGGGCAGCACCCCGACCCTGCACCCCTGAACCCCTAACTCTGGAGCACCTCCACTGTGCACGCTTACGAGTTTGTGTGTGTGTGTGTGTTTCAGACCTGCGTACAGTGGGTGAGTTCCAGTTTTCTGAGTCTGAATAATTTAACTAAACTCAGTTCAACTTAACTTCCTTTAATTAACCTACTTTACTTAGCTTACCTAGATTAAATTAGCTCAACAGGAGCTGCATGGAACGGGTTCAAGCAGGTTGGACTGGGTGGACAAAAGTGTCAGGGGCACCAAAAGATAGAAGAACATCAGCCAGAAGGAAAGGAGAGGTGGAGGAGACACTGGGGAGATGATCTACAAACACTGACAACCACCAGAAGACAGGAGGCAGAGCTGGAGGTGGCAGAGATGAAGATGCTGAGGTTCTCTTTGGGTGCAACCAGGATGGAGAGGATCAGGAAGGAGTCCATCAGATGGACGACACATGGTAGATGTTCTGGAGAGAAGGTCAGAGATGGTTGGGTCATGGACAGGGGAGGGAGAGTGGAGATATTGGAAGACGGACGCTGGAACTGGAGGTCTAGAAGAAGACCAAAGAGAAGATGGATGGACGTGGTGAGCCAAGCTATGAAGGTAGTTGGTGTGAGAGAGGAGGATCCAGAACAGGGTGAGATGGAGAAGGTGGGTTCAACCCCAGAAGGGAGAAGCCCAAAGAAGAAGAAGAAGAGTGGCGGGATGTGTGGCGCACGTGTGGTTGTACCTCGAAGAGGCGCAGGATGTTGGCCACCATGATGGAGACGGAGCTGGCGGAGGCGCCGACCACGGCGACCACCCGCTCCGGCCGTCGGATGAGCGGCGCGCCGCCGTCGGAGCAGCGGATGTCGGAGGTGTCCTTCTGGATGAGCGCCTGCACGAAGGTGAGCGACTGCTCCAGGGCGTAGGTGTCCCGGGAGCAGGTGTCCAGGATGCGGGCGCCCAGCGTGATGTTGGGCAGCAGCTCGCCGTCGGCGTTGATCTGGTCCAGGGCGTAGAGCATGGCCTCCATGCGGTGGATGCCCTTCTCCTTCTTCAGCTCTCCGCAGGGCAGGCCGTGGGGGCCGCGGGCGTGGATGGGGAACAGGCCCCCCAGCGTGATGTCGCCGGGGATCTTGATGGAGTGCGGGTGGAAGTGCTGGTGGGACGCCGCCGCCGGACGCCGGCCCGTCCCCAGGCAGAGGAGCAGGAGGGGGCGGAGCCACGCCGCCGGGCCCCGGGGGGGGAGCGGGGAGGGGGCGGCGCCTGATGATGTCATCACGACGTGAGGCTCAGCGGAGGATCTTCATCCTGGCGGGATCACCCGAATCAATCGATCCAGCCGTCCACCGATCGATCGCTTTCTCGTTTCATTGGGTTTTCAAGGTCGGAGGATTCACCCGCGAGACCGCGAGTTCACGCACTGATCACATGCTAGGCTCGTTCTGCGTGGCTGTGGAATCCACGGAATCACCTCCTTCCTGCCGTGGAAGGACGCGCGTCCTCACAAAACAACAGGTTCCACAGACAGTAATGATTGGCTATTATTTCTAAAAAATAAAACGGTCCATCGGTGCGCAGGTTGAGGCACGAAGGACAAGGAGCTGAGACCAAGGGGAATACATGAAGCTGAAAATAGTTTAAATCCATGCAGGTGGGAATACATGAAAGTATAAACACAAGGAATTCTAAGTACGCACAGGGTGGATACATGAAAGTAAAAATACTTGTATTTTCAAGTACACACAGGTGTGAATACATGAAAGTATATAAATACTTGTATTTCCAAGTACGCACGGGTGTGGATACATGAAAGTAAAAATACTTGTATTTCCAAGTATGCACAGATGTGAAAAAAATGAAAGTATATAAATACTTGTATTTCCAAGTACGCACAGGTGTGAATACATGAAGGTGTGATGACATGAAAGCGTGAAAGTAGATATAAACACATGCACGGGTGAACACGTGAAGCACTGAATACATGCAAGTGTGAATCCGTGAATGTAAAAATAAATTTCAAATCAAGAAAGTATTTTGGATAATTAATTGCTGCTCATTAATCTCGTGTGATTCGGTCCGCCCTCAAATCCCCTTCTGAGAGAAACCCGTTCGGTCCGCGTCTATTCTCCTTCGAACCCACACATTTCTGCCGATCGATGATCAATGAAGTTATCGGACGCCGGCTTCCCGTTAAATTCCTCCGGTGAATCCGAGCCGTACTCACCGGTCCCGGTCCCGCTGGTCCTGGCCGCCGGGCTCCGGCTCCGGCGGATGCCGCAGAAAGTTGCCCGGACTCCGGCTGTCCTCCGCGGCCGCTCGGCTCTCACCTGCCCGCCCGGCTCTCTGGCGCGGACTGGAGCTCCGCGGAGCCGCGGCGGCGACGGAGCGCAGAGCGGAGCATCTTCTCCGGGGAGCATCTTTGACGAGGCGGCTTCCCCGCAGCCCCACAGCGACCTCTGCCTCCCCCGTGGGGCGCCAGTCACTTCAGCCGTGTTTTAGGTCTTCCAGGTCATTTCTGTGGGATATTATCACTGGAGGCAAAATGATCAGCATGTTTCCAGATGTAGGATTTTTTAATCTAGACTTTTAATTCAGATCTTGATGTCATCCTGTGATCGCTGGCTGCAGGAGGTTCAGGAGTGTTTGCGGTGAAACGCTCAGGGAGGCGGGAGGCTCCGGGCCAAAGGCCTCTGGAACAAGTCAGGGGCGAGTCAGAGACGTGTCCACAACCTTTTCCTGGCCATTTTCATTTAATGTGACTTGAGGGCGAGAAGTCCGTTAGAAGAGTCCGAATCCCCGCTCAGTCTCTGATTGGCCGACGGTCCCCCCGTGGCCCATCAGCCGTCTCTCTGCCCGTCGCCCGATTGGTCGGCGCCCGTCCGGGGTCGCTTGCTCTGCGGCCGCTCGTCCGGCGGCTCCTCGTCTCTGAACCCGTCGGCGGTGATGCGGTACGGGACGGCGGCGTCCGTGTGGCCCGGAGATTTGAAAATGTCCGCCACGCGACGCGACCCCGC
Organism: Fistularia commersonii; assembly: GCF_037954325.1. Classification (NCBI taxonomy): domain Eukaryota; kingdom Metazoa; phylum Chordata; class Actinopteri; order Syngnathiformes; family Fistulariidae; genus Fistularia; species Fistularia commersonii. The sequence continues at coordinate 10,704,195 of NC_141317.1, forward strand.
CCAGTGCAGGAGGAGGCGGATGGTGGGGGCGTGGCCCCAGCTCTCACCCAGGGCCGGCACCAGCTGCGACCGGCCCCCCCGCAGGCGGGTCGTCATCTGGTTGGTCATCACCACGGCGATGTCATGCTGGGTCGCCATGGCGATGAGCTGCTGGGCGAGCCCGTTGAGCAGGCGGGTTCTCTGGGACATGTCGGCGAAGTGCTGGCGGAACGGGAACGCCACGCTGTCGATCACCAGGAGGCGGACCTCGGGGTGGCCGGACAGGAAGTCCGGCAGCAGGTGGATCTCGGCCAGCAGCTCCACGTAGTCATGGCAACGCACCTGGAACACAACATTTCCCGATTAAAAAGTGATCGATGCTGTTTGTCCTCACAAACGTGTTAAAGCTTCTCAGATCATGAGAGCTTCGATTCGGACCATCAGACATCAGAGGGCCGCGGGTGTTCCTGTGAATCTCGGTAAACCATTCGAGCAAAGGCGGCTGTTCGTCAGAACGCAGCCGCGTCAAAGCTACGTTTGTCTAAATCTTAAGTTTCCCCGAGCGGTGCCCCGCGTGAACGTGTGCGTTACCACCAAGACGGTCGTCGCACCAGGAAGATGTTGGAGAGCACGGTTTCCACGGTGAAGCTCTTCACCGCCTCTCGTTGCTCGGCGTCCTCGGCCAGCAGGGCGCAGTGACGGACGGCGGCCGTGGCGATGTCCACCGCTCTCTGGACCAGGAAACTCCCCTCCGTGTCGATGAAGACCGCCTGACCTCCGACCCCCCCGAAACATGGCGGCACCTGAACATCCACCGCCAGCTGCAGGCTGGTGACATCACAAAGGGGTAGTGGAAAAGTATGGGACACCTGTGTTCATGATGTCAGTGATGTAAACACCACAGCAACAGGGTTAAGGTTTACAATGTATGTGTGTGCCTTTCGAACCAGAGTTGTGTCTTCCCAACTCCCGGCGCCCCACAAAGCTCTGTGGTTTTCCCGACAGGAAGTCCACCCCCAAGCGCTGCGTCCAGCTGAGAGGAGAAGGTAACGATGCTCCGGAGCTCCTCCTCCTTCTGCAGGAGGTCGAGGGCGGTGAACAATGGTGCTCCTGCTCCTTCATCACCTCCTTCTCTCCTCACCATTCGCAGCACTTCTAGCGCCTCCTGCTGGGTCACACCGGTCTCTGTGACCGACACACACACACACACACACACACACACACACACACACACACACACACACACACACACACACACACACACACACACACAGCTGCAGCAGGCTGGCTTTGCGCAAACCGACACAGCAGGATCATCTGTCGTCCAGAGAGCAGCTTTGATATGTTCGCCTGTTGAAAATCATCGCTTAACTTTGCATTTACAATTCAGAGAGAATAAACTAAACGACATTTATTTTAAAGTGTTTACAGTCAATATTGAGTTTTAAGCGCCGAGAACAGTTTTATCCTGAAAACAATGGCTTTACAGTTAAACTAGTCAGAAGTGAATGGGTTCACTTCATTTGAAAGCGGTGTCGGAGCTCCGAATTTGAATGCTTTATTATGTTTAAAAATGGGCGGATTCGCGACATTTTCCAACCCGAACTGCTCAGAACACCGAGGCCTCCCGCAGCCGCCCGTCGGTTCCGTCCCCGGCCGTGTCCCGCCACCGAAAAACGGCAGGAAACCGAAACTCCGGGGTATTTCCAGCGGGCTCCGGCGCAGAGCTCGACAGCGCGGCCGATACCTCGGGCCACTTCCAGCGGCTTGAGGTGCAGCAGGTCCGCGGTGGACTGGAAGCCCGCGGCGGCCAGTTTGGTTTTGACCCCGGGACTCAGGGACAGACTGGACACCGGCCTCTGCATGGCGGCCGTCAGACGGCTAGGCTTCCAAACGCCGCGCCATGACGGCTACGTATCCTGCATGACTTCCGGCCACACCTTTCAAAATAACACTTCCGGTTACAGGTGTCTGTTTTCCACACCGAGAAGCAGTATTTCCATCCGATTATAAAGACACATCACATTTATCGAAAAAAAAAGAAATAAAATAATGAATGACATATTTATGACGAACAGGGGTTCCGTCCAGCCTAAAAATGTATTCGTTGAATTTTAGTCGTATGACTATAAAAAAAAAGTTTCCCGTTGGTTAAAATACTCAAGTGATTTTATCAGCATTTTTGACAGATTTCATTAACAAAAAAGGACTGACTGCATTCGTCAAATACGCCATTTTTCATGTGATTATTTCAATCCAGATTCCACTCGGAGGTTGTTCACTTTAAATCTGTTTTTTTTTCAGCTCCAAAAGCTGTTTGGTTTCAATAGATTATATTGATTTACTAACAAATCTATATACACAACAAATATGTTAAGCCAGGGGAAATACAAAAAATACATATTTACAAAAAGAAAAGACAGCCATATAAGGCTTATTACTAAAATACTTTCTAGGCTAATACACGTACACACAAATAGTTCCAAAATTAAATTCTTTCTTACTGCTTTCCGGTTCTGAGGTCCATTAATAGTGGCGCTCTAGTGATCCATTGCCTGTGGAAAGAATGTAAAGTTTGGATTGCGGTTCATCCGCTTCCTTTGGTAAATATGACATGTTGCGAGAGCAACACAAGTTGGAGAAAAAAAACAAAGTCATTTCCCTTGGTGTGGTCTTCGTAGGAAAGAGAAAATGTCTGGTTTATATTGATATATTGATATATATTGATATATATTGATGGCCTACCAGCCTCGGCTTTTACTTTCAAAGCTCAAACAGGAAGTTGCGGACGTCTTCCGCTGACGTCATCAGACCGCGACCGTGTTTGCGCACGTGAGCCGCGGCAGCGCCAGTGTTCCGTGTCGGAGCTGGAAGAGCCAGGAGGCTAACGGTGAATTAATGTCGACTTCTTAAATAATAAGTTCTCACGGCCGTGTTTGTTCCTCCTTAGAGCAAACACGACAAGGCAGAATTGTATTGTGAAAGAATTCCCGAGTCTGCGTCCGAGGCAAAAAGTAAACAGACCGAGCGTTCAGGTTATCAGGATACCGCTCAATAATCGATCATTCAATGAGCCGCCGAACAAAGGGATTTCTATTTATCAATAGCGTGTCTTAATAATCGCAGCACCGCTGCGGAGGGGAACTTCCGGGCCCCGATACCTTTGAGAAGACACCTGGAACCAATCAGACCACGAGTTTCATATGACGTCACGTGAAACGGACATTCAGTTTGCTGTTCGTCCCTGCAGAGCAGAAATGGAGAGGAAAGACGGTGAAGAAGGAGAGAAGGAGGAAGAAGAAGAAGATGATGCCAAGAGCGGGGAGAGGGAGGATGAAGATGCTGTGAGTGAGGAGGAAGGAGAAGATGGACGTGAGGGCACAGGGGAGAGGGAGGGTGAAGGTGCTGCAGCTGAGGAGGACGAGGACAGGGAGCCAGGAGATGATGATGGTGCGGCTCTGGAGGACATGGACGAGGATGGGGAGCAAGGAGATGATGATGCTGTAGCTCAGGAGCATGAGGAGGAAGCTGCAACCCATGAAGGAGATGGTGATGAAAATCCCCCTGTAAAAAAAAAGGTCAAAGTGAAGGGAGGTAAAGCGACTTCCTGTCCAGACAGGAAGTGCGTCCCGGGCATTATCTACCTGGGTCACATCCCCCCGAGGCTGCGCCCCAAACACCTGAGGAACATGCTGTCGCTCTACGGCGAGATCGGACGCATCTTCCTGCAGCCCGAAGGTGGGGGAGCGACCTCCGCCCTCTCGTCTCCTCACCGCCTCGGTCTGTTGTACGCCGTCGACTGATCGATCACCTGTATTGATCCGCAGACAAGGCCGTGCTGCGGAGGAAGAAGCGTTCTGGCCTGAGGAGGTGTGACTTCACCGAGGGGTGGGTGGAGTTTAGAGACAAGCGCGTGGCGAAGCGTGTGGCGGTGTCGCTCCACAACACGCCAATGGCGACCAGGAAGCGCCAGACGTTCTGCTCCGACCTCTGGTGCATCAAGGTACCAGCCACGGATTTTACCACAAACATTAAAAATTACAAATTATTATACAAACTGGGGAGGTAAAACATCTAAACAATCACTGATGAAAGATATCACATTCGTGACATAGGATGTTTCATGTGTGTGTGTGTGTGTGTGCATGTCTGTGCGTGTGTGTGTGTGTGTGTGTGTGTGTGCAGTACCTCCACAGGTTCCAATGGACTCACCTCAGCGAGCGTCTGGCTTATGAACAGTCGGTTCTGCAGCAGCGTCTCCGAACCGAAGTCTCTCAGGCCAAGAAGGAGACCAACTTCTTCCTGTCCAGTGTGGACCGCAGTGTCCAGATGGACAGGAAGCGCAAGCAGAGGGAGAAGGACGGGGAGGAGGTTGGTCACACACACACACACACACACACACACACACACACGCTCGAGTTCTTTTCTAGAAAATAAGGTTGATCACAAAGAATGAAGCAGAAAATGACAGCCAGACTGAAACACTGACAACAATAATGTGTGTGTGTGTGTGTGTGTGTGTGTGTGTGTGTGTAGGTGGAGGAAAAGACGTGGGACTTCACCCAGAGGAGGACGGAGGAGGAGATCCAGCAGAAGAAGAGGAAGCACCTGGAAAAGACCCGCCTCCACCAGGAGAAGAGCCAATCCAACGTCTCGCTGCTCGCCAAGATTTTCAACACCTCTCAGTCCTAGTGGGTCGTTTCCATGGAAACACGCACGGGGACGCGGGCCTCGACTGTTGCGGTGACAAGGGAGGCCGCTGGTTGCCCTGGCAACAAGGACAGGATGAACTTTGTGTGTTTGGATGTGAAAGTGCAGAAGCTCCGTGTCCTGCCTGGTGTGGTTGTTGGTCATCCAGCCCAGAATCCAGACGCCAGAAAGAAAAACTTTGCACCATTTTGAATGGAAGTATTACTGAATAACGTGTTCTAATTTTTTTTTCCACATATTTTTTTTATTTAGTTCACACCCTTCAGGTCATCTCTGCCTGACATTATGGGATGGACACACAGGTTTTTCCAAACTATATCTTTATTTCATTTTCTCAAACACTTATTTTCACTGAGTTTCATGTCATTTATTTGGGATTTTTTAACTTGATTACGGTGGAAGTTCATCCAGATGATTAGATTCCGTTTATTTTGATAATCTGCAAGTTTTCAAGACCTTATTGTCCATAAGAACTGAATCGTGTAGATATTTTTGATACATTTTTGACAGATTCTCATTGAATTTCCAGTGTTATTGGATTTACTGCAGCTTCCTTGCTCTTCTCTCTGTTCTTAGTCTTTATGGATTTAGTTTCAGATGGGATAAAGGTAAATATAAAGTGAATTGTGCCATGTCTCTTTTTTAGGAATCCAGTTCAATTGATATGAAATTATTTGCAGGTTCTGACATTTCTCCAGACACTGGACTCATCTTTTGTTGAGGACTTTAACCTTTCAGTTCCATTGGATTTACTCTCTGGCGTGTGACTGCTTCCTGTCTGGTACTTCTTGCATTTTATTCTGAAGTCTCACTGCGGCTTCGCTCTGGAAACATGTTCAACAATCTACTTTCTGCCTCTTACTGTGGTAGGAGTTTTTAAAAATAATCCTAAAACCTCCTGGTTCTTTGCACAAGGACATCTGAGGGATGATGTTGGCTTCCAAAAACAATAAAGGAGTTCGATAATCTGAAAATAATTTTCTGGAAATCCATGAAACACTTCTAGTCAGTTAATTTTGAAATATTTCTTTGTGGGAAATTGTGAAGGAATAAAGTGACAGAGAAGTTCCTATGATTGGAGTTCGTCTCAAGCAATCATGTCCTGTAGTGCTGCAGTGGAAGGTCAAGGGTCAACTCTGCTGCTCTCAGCCCTGTCTTCCAGAGGGTTTTTAAAAGTTCTCTACCAAACAATAAGAACTCTCCTTCTCCACCTGGTCGCCAGGCAAGATGGTGAAGGGAACAGACGCAGTAATCGCTCTGTCTAGCAGGACCCTGAGATAGAATCCAGTTTGGACCAAACTCATAAACAATAACTCCCTGAGTTCATTAAAACAGACCACATACTGCAGGACCTCGCCAAGTAAGATCTGTTTCCTCCAACACCTTTAAGTCAAGAACATGAACAAAGCTACTGCTAATACTAAAGCTAAAGCGCTCTCTTTTCATGATTATTGTACTTCAGAAGACTTGAAAACTAACCAGAGATGAAGATGTTGAGGTTCTCTTTGGGAGTGACCAGGATGGAGAGGATCAGGAATGAGTCCATCAGAGGAACAGCACATGTTAGATGTTTTGGAGAGAAGGTCAGAGAAGCCAGACTGAAATGTTTGGGTCATGGACAGAGGAGGGATAGAGAATATATTGGTGGACGGATGCTGGAATTGGAGCTGCCAGGCAAGAGGTCTGGAGGAAGACCAAAGAGAAGGTTTATGGACGTCGTGAGAGAAGATATGAAGGTAGTTGGTGTGAGAGAGGAGGATCCAGAGAATAGGGTTAGATGGAGAAAGTTGACTCGCTGTGGCGACACCTGAAGGGAAAAGCCGAAAGAAGAAGAAGACTTGAAAACTAACGTTGGAGGCATTAAAAACATGCTGACATCACCCAGGAATCCTCCCGATGCCTTTAAAAAAGAAAGCGGACGAGCGCGAAGACTTTGTAATTGACAGAGAGGAAATCCCTAATGCTGCAATATTCAACGTAATCACTTCTCCTCAGAAGCTAATGTTAGAAGTCAAAGCTGAAGTTAGACAAAACACAGTCGCCATAACTAACCTGGCGAAAGCGGTGGAGATATAAGAGAACGTAAAAGTCATTTCAAGGCAATGAAAGTCGACATCAGCCGCATCACAGAAACTAACACAAAGCTGGAGAGCAGAATATCAGAATTGGAAAGCAAAGTAGCTGATTCAGAACTCTAAAAGAAGACAGAATTTGAATATGAATGGTCTTAAGGAGGAAAAGGGGGAAAACATCCATGAGCTCGTGGCTCACATCATTTAACAAATTGTTCCACAAATGGACGAACAAGATGGACTTTATCTTAGAATCTGTACGTCGGATCGGACCAAACATTGGCGAAGTTCATGGGAAACATCTACAGAGTTGAACTGTGGCGAACATCTAAACAGACCTCAGCAAGGAAGACGGAGAGGCAAGGAGAGCTATCTGGCCGAAGGTGGAACAAGTGAGGACAGGAGGTTATAAAACTATATTCCGAGGTTCCTGCGCTTCCATCAATGGTCAGAGGGTCACTCCATGATGCTACTGCTTCTGCAATCACTGCTTTTCAAATCTGTTTCATACTCAGGGTTCTGCTGTGAAAAGCTCCAATATTGGTACACTGCAATCTGTTTAGTCCTCATTACTTAGTTTTGAATTCTGTTCTACGTGTCAACTTAAAAGTAACATGTCTTTTTTGTGCGTAAATGCGAGGGGCCTGAGGGACTTAATACAAAGAAGAAGACATTTTGGATTCAACAATGGGGAGACAAAGCTTACTTTCGTCATGGCACTTCAAGGTCAGCAGTGTCTGCGATTTTGCTTAATAACGTCCAAGGGCAGGTTATTTCACATCTAGCAGTTGAGTACGGTCCCCGGTTGATCCGCGTCACAAGTATCAACAATTTGAAATCCCTTTTAATCAACATGTACGGATACAATAGCATAAAAGAAAACAAGAGACTATTAGAACAAATGACGGCACACTTAGAAGATCTTCAATTTTCTCACCCGACTGACAGTCTGATAATGGGTGGGACTTCAATCTGGTCCAGGATGCACTTTTTGATAGATATCCTTCTAAATACCCTTCAAGCCATCCTAATCCCATATTTAACGACTTCTGTCACAAGCTGAATCTGACATTAATCCAGCAGCTTTTCAATACATTCCGTTCAATCCCAATCATAATCTAAAATCCAGAATTGGCAACTGGTTAATATCAAATCATCTGCTGAGGTATAAAATGAGCTCTAGCACATCGGAAACTCCACTAGGAGACCATTGTGTTATTTATCTAGTTATTGCATCCAAAACAGGAAGGAATTCATCAAACAAACACCAGAAATTCAATTCCAATCAGCTGAAAAACGCTGAATATTGTCGAAACATTAGATCCTGAACTAAAGCAATGAAGTCCTCCGAGGAACTTGCATCTCCGGTTAAACAATGGGAGTTCCCAAAATATAAAATTTGCCGATACTCTATTTCACAAAAGCAAAAAACTTAAAAAAGATCTCGGCAATAGAGAATTGGACGTTCTGATGCAACGACATACCTGTTGTAACAAACCTAGCTTGGATGAGAGTGACAAACAAAAAATAATACAATTAAAATCGACTCTAGATAACATATATACTGATAGAGTCTGCGGTGCATTTGTTAGATCCAGAGCAAAATGGATCGAAGAAGCAGAGAAAAACTCTGCGTGTTTTTGTGGTTGGGAAAAAAAGACGAGAGAAGAATAGCCTCAGATCCCTTTTGATTAACAACAAGGAAATTACAGGTGAGACTATAATGTCCTCTGACATCTTGAAATTCTATAGCCACCTATACAGCTCTAAATTCTCAAAAAGTGATTGTGACTCCTTTCTCACAGATATTGCTCGATATGTCCCCAAAATAAACAACAACTACAAGCAAACCTGTGAAAAGCATCTGACAATTGAACTTGACACTGCAGTGGGTTGACTATCTCCCAGCCAAGCTCCGGGTTCAGATGGTCTCACAGGAAATTTCTTGAGACACTTCGGAGAGGATATAAGGGAACACCTCTATCAGGTTTTCTTGGAAATCTTTGAAACTTGTACACTTCCACTGACATCGAGACACGGGGTTATCATTTCCATCCCAAAACCCAGTAAACATCTGCGTCTTAAAAACAGAGGAGCCATCACTCTCAGAAAGTCGGACTATAAACTTTTATTTCCCTGCATCCTAGTCTCCCGTCTCCAATCGGGAATCTCAGACATTATTGCAGAGATACAATCGGGCTTTGCAAGAGGAAAATTAAGCCACAATAATATAAGCCTTGTCATGGACCTCATAGAAGATAATGGCTTCATATTCTTCTTGGACTTTTATAGGGCCTTTGATTCTGTCCGACATCCATTTATCTTAGCAACGCTCGAACATTTTGGATTTGGATTAAAATGTAGAAATGTGATCCGTGGGCTCTATGAGAATAATAATAGCTGTGTCATCCTAGCGAGCGATATCGCTCCAAGCTTCCATATTGATGTTGGAATTCCCCAAGGTCGCCCGATTCTGCCCTATCTATTTATATTAGCGACCATAATGCTAGCCATTTATATTAAAAATTGTAACACTATCCAAAAGTTAGATGTTTTGGGTCCAGAAATTATTATTAGCCAGATGGAAGATGATACAACTTTATTTTTGAAAAATTAAAAAATTCTCCAAGGCATCAGGATTATCTTTTAACCTAAAGAAATGTGAACTTTTTGCATTAATGACTAACCACTGAAAAAAATCTGCAGTGTTCCTATGAAATAAAAAATAAAAAAGTTGGATATTTTACTTTCTAAGGATCAAAAGTTAAGTCAGTTCAGGAACATAGAAACTAAACTTAATGAATGTAAAGCTAAATTAAATATATGGCTCCAAAGGGATTTGTCAATATTAGGCCGGATATATTTGACCAAAATGGCACGTTTACCTAGATGTACAGTATATACCCAATGTATTCCACTGCTATTCCAAATCAACTCATAAAATCTATTAACTAAACAAATTTTCATTTTATTTGGAGGAACAGACCACATTGTCTGAAGAGATCACATATGGTGAAGGTAACAAGTGAAGGAGGGCTGAAGGTGATTGATTTGGGCTGCCTCAATGGGACACTGGAGGTGAACTGCTTGAAATCCTGGGTCATCATCATTCATCAAAATTCCTGTCAAATGATCAGAGTTCCATATACAAATATTATTTTACTGGAAATGATAGATGTGCACAACTTCTCACCACATGGTACAATAATATGGAATAATAGATACGTGCTGCATCGCAACAAATCTCTCTTTTACAAGGAATGGTTTGAGAAAGGTATATGGTCAATAATTGACTTGATGGATGACAATGGTAATCTTTTAGACTATGAACAGTTCTGTACCAAACACAGCTTTAACCCTCCCATATTAGAGTTCATAAAGTTACGTAACGCACTACCCCGACAATTTGTATTCCTGACCAAAAATAAAATGACGCACCAAATAATACAGCCACTATCACTCCAGGGAATCTCCATTCTGGACAGAAAATGCAGCAACTCCTTTATTAGAAAATGTTTTACAGAAAAGGTATTCCCTGGACGTCAAAAAAAGTTAAAAAAAAAAAATTTGATAAGGAATTGATTGCCACGCTGCGAACTTTGTATCTGACTCTACGCATACCCCCCAAGGCAACAGAGACCCACTGAATGACATCTACCCATCTAAGGAATTATTGAGGGGACGCTTTAACTTTGAAGATAATATTTGTAAATAATGTGAAGACAACATTGAAACCACTGACCATATATTTTTCTCATGCGAAAAAGTACAAGGCTTCTCAGCTAAAACTCAAAAATGGGTTAAAGATCATTTTCCATCGTCACCAATTTCCCTCTCAAGAGATGATATAACATTTGGTTTACTTTTAAACAACAAAAGAGAGGAACTCTGTGTCAATGTAATGCAAAAATGTTCCCCACAATTTTACATTATTTCTTAAAGATTTTGAATTATATAAAAACTCTTTAAAGCGTATGGAAAAATCCACAAACCAAAAAATATATATTTTTTACCAATATTCCTTTAGATCCACTGAGTTAAATACATATTCTATTTCCCTTGCCATTTTAATTTTTTTATTCTTCATTTATTATTATTATTATTATTTTAAGTTATTATTTTTCCCCCCTTGTTTCTAAAATCAAACATTTGTCACAGGTCTTTAAGAGTTAATTTACAGTTAATTGATTGCATACAAGATGAATGTCCTTTTGTTTCCTCATGCCTATTACTATAATTGAAATTCGATTCTATTTAGCCATGTTTGTTTGTTCATATGTTTTGTCTGTTTATATAATATATGTTCAATAAAAATTAAAAACCAACAAAAAAAACAATAAGAATTCTCCCCGCCATTTCCCGGGTTTAGCCCCGTGGAGGCTACATGCTAGCAGCGCGCCTTCCCTTCGTCCCTTTTCTCCTCAACTTTTCGGTGAAAAAGACTCACGGGAGTGAAAACCTGAACACCGATAACACGAGTGATAATTACTGAGAAAATACCGATCGAAGTTTAACGGAATGAAAACGCTTTTATCGTCATTGTCAAGGTTATTTACCAGTTCGGAGCTAGCGGAAAACTTGACAGCTTGAAGTCGTGGGCCTGAAGAGACCTCCACCAATCAGAGGCGCCCTTGTTACTACGTGGGATTGTGGGTAATGTAGTACCTCTGCGGGGTAAACACGGCCATAGACAGCAAGGGGCTACCTCTTTTCAATCTCCACAGGAGAAAACTAAACTAATATTTGCATGATCAAAAAACACATACATCCAAACGAATAAACTAAATCACATAATTTCAGTGTCAGACCAATCTTGAAAAACAGAAATCTCTGGATTGATGGACAAACTGGCAACAAACGTTTATTTCAGGTAACGCTTGGGTTGAATCGATGAACTCATTTACTGTCTTCCTTATTGTCCGTTATACTGAGTCTGCCTGTTTATTTGGGGCCATTTCAAACAGAAGATTTTATTTCTGACCAACAGCAGAGGTCAAAAGTCATCAGACAACATGCTTTCATTTCTCTTTATTTGACAGAAACTTTCCACACAGACAGACATGTAGAAAAAAAAAAAAACTTCAGGTCAGGTCACTGGTAGGGTCAAGGGTCATTTCAAGGCACTAGTTATCACATGACTTCAGGAGGTCAGAGGTCAGCGAGCTACAGACTGAAGTACCGCCATCAGCCGGCGGGGAAAGGTCGTCGGACCCTCGTCTTCTGAAGCCCATTCCTTCTTTTTCCGGTCAGTTTTTTGGTCAGATTCCATGGCTGGGGCTTTCAGGACGTTTTCAGCATTTTCGAGATTTGAGAGTCTTTATGAGTTGGACTTTGAAATGAACCCTCAGCCTGACAAGCAGCTCAACGCAGCCACCTCCTCGCTCCACGCTGACACTTTACAGGTCATTCCCTGCTTGTTCTTGATTTCCGCCAACACATTGGCTGTTTTCAGTCTATTTCTTCAAAGATATTTATCATTTCAAAAGTTCTTCTTCCAAACTCCTATTTGTTCTCCCAGCTGTGTCCTGAAGAGGCTTCACTTCTGATCCAATAGGTCAGGTGACCACCTCCACCTGCTGGAGGATTCTCCTGTTGACTTGGTTTGGATTTGTATGAATTCATTATTGGAACATATTTTCATTAAGTTCTCACACATATCCCAGTAGGTGCAGGTTTGGTTTGTCTTCTGGGATTATTCAGATGTTCTTCCCTTTACCATTCCAGACACTGTTGACTGGATCGACCAAAACTTGGAACTGTCATTTCCAGCTCCTCCCTTAGGACACTTCCATTTTCACAATATTCGTCTTGTTAGGAGACAAATCTCTCTCCTCTTCTCTCTCCTGTTCATTTCATGATTTTCATTCGGACATGAAAATGAGTGACGATGAAATTGAAGATCATTAATTCGGACACGGACGTCGAGGCGTTGCTTATGGCGTACTGTGACACGTGAGCTTGAGGTCGGGTCTGAGCACGCATCTGATCAATCGTCAATAATCACAGGACTGATAAACAGTGGCAGGAAGAGTAACGTCGAAGTTGCCTCGGAGGACAAGGGCAGAAAAATGGGAAGGGTCGGCCAAGCCCGTGTGGTCCGACAGATCTGATCTGGCTTCTGAAGCTCCGCCCCTCCGAGTTTGACAAACTAAACAACAGGATCAAAAAGAAACAAAACAAAAACAGCAGAATCCAGTAAAACAGGGAGGCGGAGCAGCTTCAGTTGACAGGGGTCAGAGGTCAGCAGCTTATTGCATCACATCACATGTCTAAGTGAACGACGCAGCCGACGGGCGACATCATCGTGACGAGACGGTGAAACTAAACTTCATATAAACAGACCCGATCGATCGGCCAATCGATCGGGTCTGTGAAGGAATCGGGACGGTCTGGGCCAAAAAGTCCACATGGCACACGTGTGTGCGTGTGTGTGTGTGTGTGTGTGTGTGTGTGTGTGTGTGTGTGTATGTGTGTGTGTGTGCGCTCATGTGTGCTCATGTGTGCAGCCAGGCATGCTGCAGACACTGGGCGGCGGTGGCACGGCGGTCCGGCTGGAGCTCCAGCATGGTGAGCAGGAAGTCACTGAACTGAGCCGCCTGGTCCAGTGGCCACTCGTACTTCTCCAGGAGAACCTCGAACAAACCCCACGGCTTCAGGTTGGAGATGTGCCGCAGCTCGCCTGGGGGGTCACATGACAGTCAGAAACCTTGTTGAACTGCTGTGTAATTAAAAGGAAAAGTACAACATCAAGAACATCAACGCTGCTGAGCCAAGACGCGTCAGCTCTTACCTCTCCTGTTGAAGTACTCCCTGGAGTACCTGCCGGACAAGGCGAAGGGCAAAGGGATCGGACCCAGCAGCTCCATGATGTGAGCGATGTGATCTGAACACACAACCGGGGTTACCATGACAACTGCAGTGATGCTCTTGCAGCCGCAGCACGACGGCGTGTGTGAGAGTCGTACCTTCATCTCTAGTATAATCCTCTCCTGAGTGAGGTTCAAACAGGTAGTCGCCTGTCGCCAGTTCAAACGCCTGCAAGGATCAATCAGTCAATCGATCAAACAGAGAGTGTGTGTGCGCAAGTGTGTATGTATGTGTGTACCATGCAGGCGGTGCTCCAGATGTCAGCAGGGGGTCCGTATTCCGCTCCGATCAGGACCTCCAGAGCTCGATACTGTCGGGTCTGGATGTCTTCGGTGAAATGTTTGTGCTGATGAGAGAGACGGACCCAAGATTGGTCGGGTGGCAATCGGGCCAGGAAGAGGAGGAGGAAGGAGAAGGTCTCACCACCCAGCAGGCGTTCCCCAGGTCTGCGATCTTCACCCTCAGCTTGTCTGCATTCCGAGGGTCCAGAGGACTGAGGACGAAGTCTGAGGCACTGAACCCTGACGGACACGCAGTTAGCTTAGCATCAGCATCGTGTCGACAGCATGACGACATCGTCAAATGTTTTCTGTGCAAAGTGTCGCTCAAACTTGAGACAAAGTTCAAACATCGACAATATTTGAGTAAACGCATTGCTGCAACGGTGTGATGTCACTTCCTGTTTGACCCTTCTGGAATTTTACTTTAGCCGTTTCAAGCATTATGCACACACGCGCACGCACGCACACACACACACGCGCACACACACACACACACACACACCTTCTCGTCCACTGGAGTATCCTGAGTGTGTGGACAGGGCCGACTCTGACGTGGCGGAGACCACGGAGCTGGAGAAGCCCGACAGGCCGGAGGCGGGGCTGGAGAAGCGTCCCGGGGCGTGGCCGTTACAGCGCTCGTCCAACCAGGACGAGGACGAGTCCGGACTGGTCTTGCTGTTGGAGGTGCAGCAGGAAGCGTTTCCGTTGAGGCCCAGAGAACCTGGAGACACAGACGGCGGCACCACTTAGAGCCGGTAAGATAAGATAAACTTTATTGATGCCCATTGGGGAAACTCCTTCCTAGGAGATACCACCTGTCAAACAATGTCATCTTTCACACAGTCCAGACGTTTTAGGGTCAATCATCTAGTTCTTCTAATGAACGTCCAGATTTTGCCAGTCAGACACTCTGACTGGGATTTTTTTGTTTATTTGAAGGTAATCAAATCTGGTAGTTGTGTGTGTGTGTGTGTGTGTGAGTGTACACACTCACAGTTACTGTCGGTGTCTTCAGGTTGCTGTGCACCATCTTCCTCCTCCATCCTCTGATGAGACAGCAGTAATAAGTGCCTGAGCATCCATGGAAGTACTGCAGTTCTATCACAGTATCTCATCCAACTGTGGTAGTTATTCTGCAGTATCACGTTACCTGGATGTCCACCAGTCTCTCCTCCAGCAGCTTCTGCTGCCGCTTGGCTTTTCTCTTCAGCTTCTTCTTCTTGTTCTTGGACATTTTACCTCCCTATACACATGCACACAGACAGGAAGTGGCGAGAGGTCAGTCAGCTTCCCCACATCTGAGGCGTAACACACACAAGCATCCGTGTCCCCCTGAGGCAGCATGCAGTGATCCAGGCGGACCATGTTCGGTCTCCAAGCCCTTCACGTCGAGAGGATCTCTGATGAAGACCCTCACATCCAGACTGTCTCCTAAACTCTGCTGCTGTTTGCTTGCTCAGGACTTTATTTACCAAAGAAATAAAGAGGACAGTTTTACAAAGAAAGTGTCAGGAAACTACATAGAAATGTCTTGAAATGACACTAAGAACCCCAAAATAGGAGGTACATCGTTTGAGAAAGACGGGGTGGAGGTTTCTGAAGCTAAAGGCCCAGAGTCTGGAGGACAGGCAGGGAGAATAAAGCTGCCACCGCACCTCAACTATCCAGAGGCAGAGCGGCGGCAGGATTCTGGAGGACCTGAAGGTCAGAGGCCACTGACCTCCATCAGCATTTTGTGTCAGTGTGTGATCACTAAATCTACAGCACTACCAAACACTCAGGCAGCCAGACACACACCTCAGATGCACGCGCAAAAACGCGCACCCACACACACACGTACACACACTTCCTGCCCAGACTGATGATGACATCCAACCAATGATGACGTCACAGACTGAGACCAACTCTATCCAATCAGCCTGCAATGCTTCACACCTGAGGCACAGTCACCAATCAGAGCGCAGAGAGAGCCTTACCTGCAGGTCCCTGGGGGCCGTGCTAACTAGAGAGGGAGACAGGGAGAGGGAGAGACAGAAAGGCAGGAAGTGAGAAACAGGAAGCAGAAAGGAAGTAGAAACCAGCAGGAAAATAAAAGTTGTTTCACACCAAACACACAGAGTTTGTTTGGACGCCCAGTCGCGGCGGTCTGAGCCGGAGCCGTTCCCCTCCACCAATGAAAGCCTCCGTTTACCTGTGACATCATCGCCTCGGCTTCACCCGCCTCATATAGACCAGCGGCCGGGGCCGAGGGCAGTCACTGAGCTAGCAACAATTAGCACCGGCAGCTGAGAACAAGCAGCTAGTGAATGAACCCTGAGGAGCTGATGGAGATGTAGAGCGAGTGAATGAACCCTGAGGAGCTGATGGAGATGTAGAGTGAGAGAGTGAACCATGAGGAGCTGATGGAGATGTAGAGCGAGTGAATGAACCCTGAGGAGCTGATAGAGATGTAGAGCAAGTGGATGAACCCTGAGGAGCTGATGGAGATGTAGAGAGAGTGAATGAGAGTCAGGAGCCCATTTCTGAAGATTAGCAAAGACTGCCTACAGATCAGAGGTCCAAGCTTCTGAATTGTCCCATAATTAACTGAACGTTAGGAAGGACAACCTAAAGTGGTGTTACATTCAAGTGTCACAGCACAGCAGGACGAAGGAGCATCCAGTTTGTGCTGGTTTAAAACAGAAGGACAGATAGACTGTTGGTGACCCGTTTGTGTTCAACGGACCACAACTCCGTCCTTTTCATCCTTCCCCTGTCCAACAGTTTCTGGACCCAATCATCAGGGCAGAGTCCTCATCTGGTCCCTGCTGCACCGGACCAGACCCCCCCTGTCAGTAGCTGGTCACCTGACCTCACAGCTGGAGGTCAGGTCCAGCACCTGGCTCTAAATCATCCACAGCTCCAACGCCACGCTGCCAAAAGGTGAGGTGCTGAAAACGGGGCGAGGAGTGACAGAAAAGGACCGGAGAACCGGCCAGCAGTTCCAGGGAGAAGAAGAAGACCTGATGTTCAATGTGCAGCGTCTGACCTGACGAGCCCGAGGGGGGCGGAGCTCCGGCCCGCTGCCACACCGTGGCCTCCGCTGCCAGCCGGCGGATGTAGACCTCGTCCACGTCCAGCAGGATGTTCTCCGGCTTGATGTCCGTGTGGATTATCTTACATTTGGTGTGAAGGTAGTCCAGACCCTGCAGCACCTGGACACACACATCTAGCATCACTGGCTGTACTGTGTATGTGTGTGTGTGTGTGTGTGTGTGTGTGTGTGTGAGAGAGAGTGTGAAAGAGATACCTGTCTGATGATGGTCTTCACACAGACCAATGGAAGCCCCATGTAGTTTGACTTGATGATCCACTTCAACAGCTGGTGACCTAAAACCTCCAGAACCATGCAGACATCTGAGACAGGCTGAGGAACTGACCGAGACAAACGGCTGGACAGACAGACAGAAGATCTGACCAAGAGACAAACGGCTGGACAACCAGAGGAGGAGATAGACAGGTGCTACGAAGGATACGGACTCCGTTGACGCCAGAGATCTTGAAGTCGTCTATCAGTTGGACAACGGTTTCTCTGTAGGGGTCAGAGGGGTCACTGTCCCTCACCTGGACACACACACACACACACACACACACACAGGCGTCAGGCTATGTGTGTGCTCCACCTGAGACCGCAGGTGTTTGACACTCTAGACACTCACACATCTCAGCAGTTTGATCTCGTCCAGTGCCGTCTCGGTGTAGTGAGGAGCGCTCTTCACCACCTTCAGGGCTACAAAACGCTTCTTCCTAAACACACAGACACACACTCAGGAGAACAGATCACACTGTGCGTGTGTGTGCGTTTGTGTGAGAGAGTGTGTGTCTTACTGAAGGTCCCAGCAGAGCCACACAGTAGAAAAATGTCCCCAGCCGAGTTTCCGGACCACGTGGTACCTCCCGTTGAAGAGGTCACCGATCTTCACCGGGTAGTAGCCACCTGTAGAAGACCCCCGTGGCGTGAGGAACCAGGACCGGACCAGAGGAACACCGGGCCGCCGGAGGACCGGGAACGGGCGGACTATCCGGAGCCGGCGGGTCGGACTCACCTTTGCAGTAATCGGAGGGGTCCTCCTGCTCCTCGTCGTCGGAGCCCAGCAGCTGGGCGGGGGGGAGGGTCACCTCCGGAGGGGGCGGGCTCAGGGTCGGCGGGGGAGTCGGCGCCAGAGCGGGGGCCGACGACATCACGGTGGGCGGGGCCAGAGAGTCCAGGGAGCAGAGGAAGGAGGAGGCGGAGGACGAGCACAGCGGGGCGTACAAGTGGGAGGAAACGCTGGAGGTGAAGGTCACCGAGGTGAGCAGGAAGGGGTCGGGGTGGGAGGGGCTGGGGGGCGGGGACAGGGACGCCTCCGCCGGGCACTGCTCGGGGACGGGGGGGCCGCCGGGCGACGGAGGCGGCGACGCCGAGGAATTGTGGGGGACGTTTTGAAATGTTAAGCCAGGCAGCGAGAAAGAATTGTGGGTGATCTTCTGGTAAGCGGGAGAGGGTGATTGGCCGGGGCTGTGGGCGGGGTCTTCGGCGGCGGCAGGTGATTGGCAGGTCACCGGGGGGACGACCAGAGGGGGGAGCGGGTCGCTTCGGGAAACATCTTCAAGAGAATCCAAAGTGGTGGTAGGAGCGTGATCTAAATCTAGAGGGGGGGAGCTGGCGTGAGGGGGGTCATGGAGGGTGAGGGTGTCAGTGGACCTGGACAGGGGGGCGGGGGGTTCCCCTCCAGGATCAGCCGCGACCTCGCACCCGTCATCGGAAGCGGCCGGTGAATTTCCAGGCGGTGAGCTACTCCGAGGGGGAGAGGCGGGGGGGGGACTCGGGGGCTCGGGGGGGGGCAGGCTGCTGTCGCAAACGTCATCGGAGCTGAAAAGGGGCAAAAGTTCAAATGAGAAGCAGAAGGTCAGAGGCTGACGGACGTTAAACACCTCCTGGGTGAGTCATGTGTCTCAGGTGTGGAAACCACCTGTCCACCACCTCCTCACGGAAACAACTGATTTCAGGTCAGTTCAACAATCCCCCGATCATTAGAATTTAGGGAACGATAACAATGTCGGGGGACATTACGTTTTATTTTTAATTAAATCCACCTGATGATTCAGGAAAAATCAATTATACATCATCGTCATATATTGAAATATTAAAAGTGTCTTCTATTTCCAAAGAAGCCCGTCAGTAAGGTGCCAGAGAGTCTTCTGGTGTTCCAGCTCTCAGCTTCAAGCAGTCAATATGGGGATCAATCGATCAGCTTCAGTATTGATTAAAGGTCCCAGAGGAGCCTGCTGCTCCCTCTGCTGGACCCCATTTGTAACTGCACCTCAGTTCAGAACCGATCATCTTGATCCTGCAAAACAAACCAAAGGAACACCAGGGATCCAACCAGCGACATCCAGATGATGTCACTGCGACCATGTTGATACTGCAGTAAAGTCAACACACACAAACACACACACACACACACAAACACTCAGTCTATTTTTGTGCAGCTCAGACGACTTCAACAATGCCTGACTCACTCAGAGCAGCTCTGTGTGTGTGTGTGTGTGTGTGTGTGTGTGTGTGTGTGTGTGTGTGTGTGTGTGTGTGTTGTGGGATCATGATTCCGATCCTATTTCTGGACGTGAGTTGCTTTGGGTTTAACGGCGAACGCTGTCCATGGGAAACAATCAGCCATGAATTAGAAGCAGGGCAATTATCAGCCTAGGCTAGCATTAAACATGATCCCCCAGACTGTCTGCAGGTGAGGTGGACAAACTATGGAGACACCTGCTAGCTCAAAGTCTGCTGGCTGAGAGGGAAGGTCATAATGACACAGCAAAGAATGGTGTTCATCATGAATCAGAGGGAACATCATGTCAACACCTGCAAAGGAGGACCAGAGTAGAGGAACCTTTACTCCAAAAGATGACAGAAAGTTAGCCAGAAACCGAGTTGAGGATCTCCAGGCCGTTCAGAGAAGAGAAGGACTTTCAGCACCCCTCTTCCAACATCTCCTTCATGAAGTTTAGGCCTTTTCTATGTCTTATCAGTAACAAATTATTTCTTGCTCATTTCAACAAATAATCCTGCAGACCTTTCACTGATTTTCAACCGTCCTACTTTTCGGAAAATTCCTAGTAAGTAATGAATACGGTAATTCAAAAACAATAATCTCAGATGTTTTGAATCATATTTTAGTAATATTATATTACCAGATGATGCATTCTAGTCTTTCAGATAATCAGTTGGTTTTCTTTTCCAATAAACACATGTCAGATTGACAGACCAACAGACCTGAGACTCCACATCAGCTTGTCTTCTGTCTTTGTCACAACAGCAATAACAAAGAAAATTCAAATACAAATCCTGAAACACAGAGTTTATACCCTCAAATGTACTCCGAGACAGGATGGAGTTTCAAAACTTGAAGCCAAGCTTTAGTTTGTCAGCTCTGATCAAATGAATCCATCCAGTCACTGGTCGCACTCAGCCCCCAAGCCCCCCGGGAAAAAAATATAAACGATGAAATGAATGAATGTATGCATTAATATGGTTCTGAGACGGCTACTTGGTTGAGTGGTCACTTCTGACTTCCGACTACTGGTACTTTGAATCTTCGGTGACTGAATAGCACTTTATGGAAGTCGCTTTGGATAAAAGCGTCTGCCAAATGACTGTAAGGTAAAATGTAATGTATTCGCTCAACAACCTTCATGTGACAGGAAACAGAAGCTCTTTCTTCACTTGAAGATGTTTCAAGTGAAGAAATTCAAGTCCAGTTGCCAAGACAAGAAGATTTCGACAAAAATTCACCATGACCTGTGTGACTGAGAACAAGATCTTAATTACTGGTCACAAATCCTCCCAAAATTGGAAAGGAAATTAATCTGAAAGGAAACTCAAGGTAGTTCCAGTTCCAAGCTGGAACTGACACTCATGCCTATATTTAGCTTTGGTGACTGCACGTGTGTGTGTGTGTGTGTGTGTGTGTGTGCGTGCATGTCTTACTGGCTCTCCTGTGTTCGGACTCTCCGGTGCTTCTTCCCTCTCCTCCGGTTCTTCTTGCCGGCGGAGGTGGGGGTTCCGGTTCCAGCGCCAACAGCTGCAGAGACAAGGAGAGGGAGGAATTGAATCCAAAGCCAGGGGGTTGGGTCGGGGGGCAGGTAAATGTAAGCATATATTACAGTTGAAACAAACAAAACGAGCTGTTATAGAAGCATATAAAATAGTCGGTGTTAACATGTGATTGTATCTGAAGTGGAGACCATGAAAACACTGAGACTGCTCACTGATATCAGGATCCACTGCATCAATCCAAAGTGCATGTAGAAGTTGGAGCGTTTAGACTTCGGATTGTCAAAGTGTGTGAAAGCTGTGTGTGAACGAGGAGCCAGTGTCACTTTCACACCGAACTGCACCCAGAAAAGGTGCCATTTAACAAATTGACAAAAAAACTGAAGCGCGTCCTCAGTTCTGAAGAAATAATCCAGGAATTAATTCGGAGAACAATCAGCCTGCCTGAGAATGACATGTTTGCTTTGCAAAAAGAAGCTAATAAAACACTGGAGCTCGTTAAGTGCGTGATATAAATAGCGCGGCTTGCAGAAGCCGACCTGCATCACAACAACACTGCACACGCCGCCGCGGCTTCAGCCTGGACCCGGAGCTCAACTTTGCGTCAAATCAAACGCAAACTTGCGCCGATAGATCCGGACACTTTAGAGCTCTGAGCAGCCGTCCAACGTCGGAGCGGTTTCGGCAAGAAAAAGGCCAAGAGTGCCAACATTCGCAATTTGACCCATTTTCCAAGCGGAGTCCGGCGGGTTGCGGCGTGCGCGTGACAGCGGTCACAGCCTGGCACCGTTAGCCGAGCTAGCCTAGCTTAGCGCGTTAACTTCGCCGGAGCGGAATGAGACGCCCGAACCGAGCCGGACCGCACCGGCCGCGGTCCCGGCGGCACCGGGCCGGGGTCCCCGGGGACTTTACCTATCAACATCGTGGCTCCGAGTCCTCCAGGCGCGCCGGTGCGGAGCGGTGTCTACCGGCCGGACCGTCGGTGCCCCGCCAGCTAGCCTCGTAGCCCCCCGTTAGCAGGTGGACCTTCCCCGGACAGGGGCGTCCGGCGGGGACGGTCTGCGCCCGAGGCAGGTGGGAGGGAGTCGGCTAGCCCGTTAGCCCCGTCTCACAACAGCTGAAGGCGAGCCGTCCCTTCACCCCGTTAGCTCCCCTCTCGTCCCGCGGCGGATGGAAGGGGAGCGGCGGCTCCCGGGTCCGGTCCGGTCCGATCCGGTCCGGTCCGGTCCGGCGTGTCCTGGGTCAGTAGCGGGTCCACGCGCGCGGCTGCCGTGCGTGCCCCCTCGCGCTGTAGGTCCGCCCGTTCATGGTCCCGACAGCTGCTCGCGCTGACACCGGACACCGGGCTCCGCGCATGCGCAGTAACGGTGGACGGCCACGCTGCGTGGAGAACACCGAGTTTATTTAGAACACTTTTTTTATTTATCTTTTTTTTTTCTTACGCCGTTCATCTATTATTTTTTTCGATGAACTTAATCCGGATTTTTTTTTTCTCGTTGATAAAATAAACTAATGAAGTCAGAAATATTTTTTTCATTTTTAAAAGATCGATGTTTACAAATGATCCCCGGTTTTCACACATTTGACAGCAAACTATAATGTGTTTAAAATAAATCACTAAAATCACACTGTTATGTTATGTGTCCAGTTATGTGGAATGATCCACGCTTTACACAAATTCTATTTTTAACCCACACTTGTATTGGGTTATTCTCAGTATATTGTGCTTTAAATCGTAAATGAATATATTAAAAAGCGACACCGGAACTCCTTGTTTTATCACGAACAACACAAACTCATGAAGAAACGTCGATGCTTTTAGTTTTTCCCATTTCGTGTGATTCCTGGGAACATTAGCATGTAATACTATTGTGGTCCAGAGGGGGGCGGAGTTCTCCCTGAGGTCCGTTTACAGAGAACGTTTAAAGTTACAAATAATGATAATAATAATGATGATAAATTTTTTGGGAAGGCGCCTTTCTTGACACTCAAGGAAACCGTCTCGCTGTGCGCATACAGAGACATATGTTAGCAATTGGGCTACTGTTCACTCACTGGGACCTAAAGTGTCAAATATTTCAGTAAGAGTCCCTGTTGCTTTTATTACCAAACATTTTTAGTAAAATTAAAAAGTATTATTTCATTTTATAGCATTTAATTCTTTTAATAAATAATTTAATTAGCAAGTAATTCAATTAAAATGTTGGCACCGTGAAAGAATTACAGCAGGGACAGGTTTTCAAACGGATCGTCCCTATTTTACAAAACTTTAAAGAATAAATCCATCGAATCGAGTGGATGCGAATGATGGTAACAAAGGGAGAAATAAGTTTTAGAGAATAGATGGTCATCTGTGTCCGGAATCTTACTGTGCTTGAACGTGAATGAACATATAATCAGACCGCTCACCACATCAGACACTGTGAAATGGTAAAATTATAACTTTATTTTTACATGGTACAAATTGTGCTCGGCCTCACGCCTTTCCACAATAAAAGCACATTTCCATGGGAGACTGACTTGTCCTCATCTTCATCGTCCTTATTTACAGGCACATTTACACGACAAACTGTACAAAACCTGCTGAGCTTCATCCCACAAACCCTTTAGACTCTTTATTCCCTTGTAGAAAAAAAAAACAAAACGTCGGTAACAAACGGAGCCGAGACCCGTCCGATCTCATCGCGTCAGGAGATTAAAAAACTGTACAGAGAACAGGGGGGTAAGAGGCTGACCCTCCCCTTCCATACAAAAGCTAATGTGGAGTTAAAGAGCACCGTCATCGTCATGCAGAATCTAACAACTACGAGCCGAACACAAAACACACGCAAGGCGACACTTTGCACAGCCATAATATCAGAGGAAGAAGAAGAGGAAAAGGAAGAGGAGGAAGGAGGCCGCGGCGCTCGGCAGCAGGTTGACCTTTGACCCCCCCCGAAGCCTGGAGCCCATCTCAGCTTATATATCTCTGTTAAAGTCCAGACGTTTTTTTGTTTGTCTTTTGCTCTGAATTTCCAGTGATTCGTTGCCGATGCTGGGGCGGGGCTTGTTTACAGTGGGGGGGTCCTGCTCCGACGTCTGCAGCCTGATAATATTTACAGCAAAACTCAAACACTGACATTAGATTCACACTGTCAACGACTTCAGCCGCCGTTTCTATGACTGTTATTGCTTCTCCTCTGGTCTCAGCATCAGGATACACAGGTTGGAAAGACAGGCATCTTCAGATTCAAAAAACAAACTTAGAAATCAGCTTCAAGGTGGAAAGTTGCGGGATGTTTGAAGAAAGAGGAAGAGACGCATCAAAACATCCAGACGTGAAGAGACAGACGTGCTGCAGACATTCTCCTCCACAACAATGGTAGCTAGCTTACACGACAACCTAGCTGTTTGTTTGAGAAATGCTAGCTTTCTTTAGTTGGTTAACGGCTAGTCTTGGGCGACACCCGCACATGTTATCACACTATAGGTTTTCTGACCGGGTCCTTGATTTTTGGCGAAACAGGTAGCCGCCAGCTAGCTCGCTCGTTGAAGCGGTTTCACGGCGAGAGCGACTCTCGTACTGCACATCGTGGCATCCTAAGCATGCTCGCGCTACACGATGAGCCCAAGTTCTTCCAAAGGCCATTAATCGATGAGAATTTCCGCCTGCGGAAAAGACTCATGAGAGCCGATCAGATCCTTCCTGTCCGGCTGACACCTCCAAGAGTTCCAAGTTGGAAGAGGAACGACCTCCCACAAGTCGGTGCTCAGAAGATGAATCAGCGGTTCGCCCCTCTCCTGCGTTTCTGACGCTACCATGCGCCGACGTCGAGATCCGTTGTGCTGTTAGTATCTGGGTTTGCTTGCTAACCTACTAATGATGTGAGATAAGCATCTTATTTTCCATGACTCCATCGGTTCAGTCCAAAAACTGTCCCACCAACACCATGACAACAAGCTCCACAGCCGAGAGCCGCAGTAGCGTACATGTGCGGCCGGAGTCCACTCGTTAGCATTCACAGATCCGGGCTGATTACGAGCTACAACATCAGCTTTGTGGCGTGCCAAGCGTTGCATTTTCGACATTAGCGTCAGAGACGCCGACCACCTTTGTCTCCTAGGAGACGGGTGACGCGTTCTCTGTTGATTCCTATCCCGGATTGTCGGGAGCCAAATGTTGACGTGAGTTTTATTGTCCCGCGACGGGAAGTGTCATCTGATGACACCAAGCTGCGAGCGCCAAGGCACAGCTGGGATAAATAAATAGGGCTTAAGTATGTACACACAATAAGTTAGTCACCACACACACACACACACACACACACACTCACACACACACAGACTTCCGATTGTTCTCGTCTTCGATTAGCTCTTTGTTCTCCAGCAGGTCGGACTTCAATGTTTTGCCCGACCCCAGCTGGAGACCTCGGGTCTTCAGACGTTCGGTCCACGAAACCAGGTTTCACGCGGCATCGGCGGCCGGTGACCCCGAGTCCGTGAGCGAGGACCTCCGTTTGGCTCGGACGTAGCCAAACTCATCCCGTGAGGCTCCTTCCATCCACATTTTAAGCATTTTCAAGAAAGACCTTGACCCCCCGAGTCCTTGCGGGAGAAAGGACCCGAACATGGTCAGGAGATCATCGACGAGCCCGCCGTCTCTTGCTGGTTTTGGAGTTTTAAATATGCCGAGGACTTGAAAAGAAGTTGATGAAGATGCTCCTCCGGACGTTCCTGAGGAGCCGCCGTGGAGGCCGAACCCCCCGCCGTCTCTGACGTTTAAGAGTCAATAACACAGAAAAGAGATCGGCGAGATTCACGAAACAACGGGCTCTGCAACGGTTTCCGTGGTAGCAGGCTTCTATAGGCACCCCCCTTTCCGAAAGGAAAAAAAACAAGAGCCGAGGCGTCCGGTGGGGTCGGAGGTCAGAGGCGTCCGAGCGCTGGAATCACACCCGTTCAAAAATCCCTGATTCTCTTATTGCCTTTGCTGGAATCTGCTGGTCTCGGTTAGAAAAACTGGTAATTAGAAAACAGCCGGCAGATCAATAATCGATGCAAGCGATCGCTAGAAACATTTACATTTGTGCTTCTGTGCCGGGCGGACGGCAGGGAACTCAGGGAAACGTAGTGCAAGTGGGTCCGGGTCCGGGTCCGGGTCCGGGTCCGGGTCCGGGTCCGGGTCCGGTTCCGGGTCCGCTCCGACGACCAATCATTGTGCCCGTTTCTAACCGCAGCCGGCGCCGGCCCCGCCCACCCCCTTGTCACCATGGTGACCCTACAAAGCCGGAGAGGCTTCCGCAAGCGACAGCGAGAGGAGGCGGAGCCTGACCCGCCTGGCGGGAGACGGCGACTCAGCTGCCTCTCCCGATCAATACTTCCTGATCGATCGATCTGGGAGTGGCTGAATGTCCCGACAGAGTCTAAACAACTGGGATCTCCTGAGTCTGTATATAAAAACCTCATTACACACACACACACACACACACACACACACACACGCACAAAAACGCACTCAAGCGCGCATACAGCAGGAAGACACGGTGTTACAGAAGTCTTTTCAGAGCATCTCCACCACAGGGGTCAAGGGTCATCAAAGGTCAGTGACCTTGTTCTCCACCAGGGCGGCGACCTGTTGCAGCCGATAGGCCAGCTGCATCTTCTGACCTGAGCTGTCCTCCTCCAGGGACATGATGATCTGAGGAGCAGAGAGAGGGGGGTGGACCTCTTGCATCACTGTGTGTGTGTGTGTGTGTGTGTGTGTGCGTGTGTGTGTGTGTGTGTGTGTGTGAGTGTGTGTGTGTGTTACCTGGTCATAATACTTGTTGATGTACTTGTAGAGTTCATGAAGAGCCACGAGGTTATTCATCTCGGAGGCGAAGCTCTGCGGGAGGAGAGAAGGTGAGATGGTTGGCTGGTGGTGGTGACCTGGAGGGTCAAAGGTCAAAGGAGCTCTACTGACCCCCGACAGCTCGGTCAGAGTGGAGTTCATCTCCTGGTAACAACCTGAAGCGGCACTGTGGATGTCACTGTAATACCTGTCCACACACACACACACACACACACACACACAGATGAATGCGTGGTCATCCTGGACCGTTCAGATTCGTATTTCCACCAGACTGGGTTCCCACGGTCCCGACGCCGGGCCTGGGTTTCCATGGTAACCCGGACAGGCTCACCTCTCCACCAGCTGCTTGTAGCGGGGGATCTCCCTGGCGTACAGCAGCTTGTTGACAGGAGAGTCCTGATTGGGCAGAAAGACAAGGGTGAGGTCACATGACCGACGCGGAGGTGGCGGTCGGGACCGCGGCGCCGGCCGGGTCGTACCCGTCCCACTTTGTGCTCCGACGTGGTGCAGGAATCTATGAAGGTCTGAGCGATGACGGACAGGACGGCGTCGATGCTGTCGGTCACCTGGACGTCCAGAACGAACTGAGGGTTCTTCAGGATGTTCACCCAGAACCTGAGCGGGAGGCTGGAGACGCACCGACGCACGGGTCAGACGGACGCACGCGTCGCCCGGCGGTCGGACCGGCGCCGTCTCACCTGTTGGTCTTCCAGATGTGGACGGTCTCCGGGTCGTCGATGCCGTGTTTCTCCGCCATGTCGTCCAGGAAGTCGAAGAAAAATCTGACGGCGATCGGCGGAGGACGCTTGGTGCTGAGGATCGACACGAAGACGTCGTCCACGAACTTCTGCAGCGTCCCCTGCAGAGAGGGAGACAGGCAGAGGTGTGTGTGTGTGTGTTACCTTCATGGACAGCAGTCTGGTCAGGTAGATCTCGTGTGTGTGTGTGTGTGTGTGTATGTGTGTGTGTGTGTGTGTGTGTGTGTGTGTGTATGTGTTACCTTCATGGACAGCAGGTAGATCTCATATGTGTGTGTGTGTGTGCGTGTGCGTGTGTGTGTGTGTGTGTGTCTGTGTGTGTTTGTGTGTGTGTGTGTGTGTGTGTGTGTGTGTGTGTGTGTTACCTTCATGGACAGCAGTCTGGTCAGGTAGATCTCGTATGTGTGTGTGTGTGTGTGTGTGTGTGTGTGTGTGTGTGTGTGTGTGTGTGTGTGTGTTACCTTCATGGACAGCAGTCTGGTCAGGTAGATCTCGTATGTGTGTGTGTGTGTGTGTGTGTGTGTGTGTGTTACCTTCATGGACAGCAGTCTGGTCAGGTAGATCTCGTATGTGTGTGTGTGTGTGTGTGTGTGTGTGTGTGTGTGTGTTACCTTCATGGACAGCAGTCTGGTCAGGTAGATCTCGTATGTGTGTGTGTGTGTGTGTGTGTGTGTGTGTGTGTGTGTGTGTGTGTGTGTGTGTGTGTTACCTTCATGGACAGCAGTCTGGTCAGGTAGATCTCGTATGTGTGTGTGTGTGTGTGTGTGTGTGTGTGTGTTACCTTCATGGACAGCAGTCTGGTCAGGTAGATCTCGTATGTGTGTGTGTGTGTGTGTGTGTGTGTGTGTGTGTGTGTGTTTGTGTGTGTGTGTGTGTGTGTGTGTGTGTGTTACCTTCATGGACAGCAGTCTGGTCAGGTAGATCTCAGGTATGGCCTTGGCCCTCTCCCTCTCCCTCATGCTGCTCTTCCTGTGCTTTGGGATCTCAGGATCTTCGCTGCTCTTCACCAGGTGCCACAGACGCAGACCCTCCTCCTCCTCGCCCTCCAACATTGGCGTTTCTACGGCAACAAACAGAGAGGCTCCACTTTAACTGCAAGGGAACTCGTTCCTGGGTTCTAAATGTTCTGTCTCTTTGGAGATGTTCTTGACTGTCTCCGGTCTAGATGTTCCTCTCGTTTGAAGCGTTCCTATGTTTCCTTCTTCCTGGGCTCTCGGGTCTCCAAATGGTCTCACTGGGTCTACAGGTCATGTCTGCCATGTTGTGGTGCTGCAAAGGAACCTTGGTTTCTGGTTCGCGATGTTTGTCACTGTGAGGTGTCACAATGTGTCATAGATGCTCCAGATGTGTTGCTTCTACAAGGTTCAAGGATGTTCTCTTACTCTCTCCGGTCTGGAACACCTGATTGACTCGGAGTCCACTCGAACCCTGAGAGCGCGGAATCAGAGCCACTGTAGCTCCATCTGGAACCTGGAGAACGAGGTGGGACGTGACAGCGGTCAGATAGCACAGGAGAAGCTGAGAAGAAGGAGGTGAGGGCCGAGGGCGGTCAGCGCTCCGCACCTTGTAGTGCTGAAGGGTGTTGATCCGCTTCCAGCGGCCCTGAACCACGGCAGTGACGTCATCATCTGACAGGGTCAGGTGACCCGCTTGACCTGAGCGCCACTCTGTCGGTCAAACATTGAACTCGGGTCAGCGAGGGCCGTCAATCAAAACACGGGTGAGTCAGGTGAGACGGACTCGTACCCAAGTCCAGGTTGTCCGCTGCCGGTCTCTGAGAGAACGGAGCTCCTCTGTAGACCTGGTCCAAGATCTTGTCCTTCACCTGCAGACGGAGACACTGACAGGTGAGGGACAGGAAGTGCGACACAGGTAAGGAAGCGTCAGACAGGTACCTGTGTGATGGTGTCCGTGTCCAGCACTTTGACTGGACAAGGCTGGACCTCCACGCCGTTCTTCACCAGGACCGTTAGAGTCTGGGAGACAGACGGGCGGACAGAGAGCGACGGGTTAACAGAGGGAAGGTGTTTGTGTCGCAGAAGGTTCTCTGAAGGACAGGGACCTTCTGTCCCCATCAACAAGGGGATGTGTTTGACCGACTTGTTGCTAACTCTTGGGAAGCCTCGGCACTGACGCCTCTATGCTGATGATACTGTGGTGTCTCCTAAGCGTTCGTGAGGTTACCACAGAGCAGTAGTCGATGTCCTCGCGCAGGAGGTGACTGTCATTCAGCGTCCGCTTGGCTTTTCCCGTCACGGCATCGACGGGACCTTTGTCCACCTGGTACTTTATGGCTCTGTAGAGCATGTAGAGAGGCTCGCCGGCCACTTCCTGTCCGGAGGACGGGCGGGGAGACGGGCAGAAGAGGTTTGACACCAACTACCAGACACCAAAGATAGACACCCAGGGAGGTGGACTTTACCTTCAGGAAGGAGTAGAGGCAGATGGACATCCAGTTGGTTAACATCTTCTCCACAACCGTCTCTGTCCTGAGAGACAGACAAACAGAACACAAGTGTTAAAGGCCTCATTTGAGCATCAGACACATCACGTTCCTGCTCCAACGAGTTGTTCGTACCGGCGCAGCATCAGTTTGGGGTTCTTGGCGACGTACTGCTGGACCAGGTCCTGCAGGAGGCTCTTCATGACTTCGGTGAAGTACTCCAGCTTGTCGTGAAGGGCCATGGTGAGCAAACTGGCCACGTAGCCCCGGTCTCGCTGGGAGAACCCCTGCTGGGCCTCCAGGGTGTGGATGAACTGCGGAGGCAGGGAGGTTAGACCGGGTTCTGAACTGAGACGATGCCTCGATCTAAGACCAGGTTGGGAAGCTGAAACCAGGTCTGGATCCGAGACCGCATCTTGGACCGAGACCAGGTCCCGAGCCGACGGCAGGTCCTCGTCTGGGACCAGGTCAGGACCCGAGACCAATTCCTCAGGTAATAATAATAATAATAATAATACATACGATTTGTATAGCGCTTTTCACGGTACACAAAGACGCTTTACAAGTAAGACCAGGTCCTGACAATAGACCGCTTCCTGACTCTGCACCCACCCTGGTGAGGAAGAGGCGGTTGTTGAGCAGGTTGTTGAGCTGCTGCAGACCCTGCTCCACCGTCTGCCTGCGGGACTCGGGCAGGTCCAGCTGCCGGCTCAGCGGCGCCGCCTGCTGGCCGGGGAAGAAAACCCGCTCTGCGTAGGTCCTGTAGTCCAGCAGGGGGAGTCCCGGTCCTCCGACGTCGCTGCTCAGGTCCATCATCTCCGTCATCAAGTCTGCCAGGAGAAGAAGAAGAAGAAGAAGAAGAAGTGCTTCCCGCTGCCCTCGGCGTGTCCCGGCCCCTTCCGGTCCGACCGACGGCTGTTACCCGTGAACTCCTTGCGACACTGATCGCCCACGTTGATCTCCAGGGTCTCCAACTGCAGCAGAACCTTCTTGTAGTCTCTGAGCGCCTGTTTGCTCTTCCTCCTGAGCACACACACCGGTGAGCGGCGAGCCCCTGCTAGCGGCAGCCATGCTGAAGGAGACGTTTGCCCTCACCTGTACATCAGGATGATGACCAACACCGACAGGATGATGACGGCGGCTCCCGCCCCCAAACCGATCTGGGCCGCCAACGGGACGAGGGACAACGGGGAGTCGCTGTCGTACTGGACCAGGCCGAGGTCCACCTGCAGGTTCCCCATCACCACCTGACGCACACACAGAGGTGAGCTCCGGTCTCTGGACGCCATCTTGCCCGTCCTCCTCCGGAGAAACTCCAACTCCCACCTGGAGGCTGGGCAGCTCGCCGTCGTCCAGGCTGAGCGGCTGGACCTCCGGGGGCTCGCAGTACAGGTGCGTGCTGTCCAGGGTCTTCACCTCGCACTCCTGGTCGCCCAGCCGAGCCGTCACTTCCTGTCGGGACATGGCCCTGGTCAGGTCTTCCCCCTGGGGACGTTACCGGGACAACGGGGTCAGTCGCGGGCGTGGATCGGACGGGGAACTTGGCGGGCGGCGGGTGCTGCTCCACCTCCACGGCGATCACGCCGCCGGGCTTGAAGCGGTACGGCACGTCCGGAGCCTCCCGGTTCAGGTGGAACAGCTGAGGGTTCGGATAGTAGGTGAAGCTCCTCCCCTGGAGGACAAGGAGGGCGGATGTTTCTCACGGGACGGAGCTCCATCACCACCACAGAACCCTGCTCAGAGTCACGTGATCAAAACAACGGTTCTGGTTCCACGGACCAAGGAGACCAGAACCACCCTTCTTCTGACGTCCAGTTCCAGAATGTTGTTCTCCAAACTCCCTGACCACCGGCCACATCTCAGTCCTGGTCTCTGGAACCACCTGCTCCTCCGCCTGACCTCCAGGACCTCCTGTGCTCACCTTGATGCCCTCATAGTGGACTCGCACGTTGTCCAGCTGGAACCAGACCCCCTTCACTTTGAGGTCCGGGGTCACGGGGGGGGTGGGACAGGCCATCTGGGAGGGCGACCGGACCGAGCAGCGCTCCGACACCTGCCGGGCGGGAGCACAGTGAGACCGGAAGCAGAGCCCGGACCGGAGGTGTTCCGCCGGTCCGAGTCCTCTGAAGAATGCCCGCGGGTCACGTGACCCGCCGTCCGTAAACGCGGGGGACATACTGCGCTGTGATTGGCCGGCGGGGCTCACCGTCACCATGGTGCTGTTGAAGACCAGCTGCTGCCTGGCGTGGAGGAGAGCCAGCCGTCTTCTGCGCTTCACCCGCTGCACGTCCACGGGCTCCACCCACACCGAGATGACGGGCCGCTGCACCACGTCCAGGTTCCGACCCGTCACCGTGACAACGCGGCCCCCTCTAGAGACAGGAAGCCGTCAGCTGCGAGGCGGGAACGACCCGTCATTGATGGTCGATCGGAGCGGGTTCGTACGCGTAGAAGCTCTCGGCGGGGGTGGCGTCGGTAATGACGGGGTCGTCCAGGTAACGGAAGGTCACGCTGGGGACGGAACGCTCCGCCTTCCCGAACAGAACCCGGACTGGGACGGCGCCGGTCTGGTTGCTGGAGCCGGTCTGACACACCAGCTGGGTGTCGCTCACTTCCTCCATTCTGAGGACAGAGGAGACAAGGTGAGGAGACCAGGACGGAGGAGGGGAGCCCGGACGCCGGGTCCGGGACCGACCCGACAGGCCGAGGACCCGGAGGTCCCGGAGGACCCGGAGGACCCGGAGGACCCGGCGGTCCCGGAGGAGCGGCGGGAGTCCACTGAGCGGTACTGACATGTAGCAGGGCTGGAGGCCCAGGAAGGCGTTGAGGTCGGACGTCTGTCCCGTCAGCAGCCGCCGTCCTCGGATGGTCAACCTGGTCCCCCCGGAAACCGGACCTTTATCCGGAACCAGGTCCAGGAGCTGGGGATCCTGAGCGGAACGCACACCGACACCCCCCTGGTCACACGACTAGCCGGGGCGCCGCCGCCGCCGCGGAGGACTGGACTTACCTGGTAGGTGAAGTTCTGCTTGGACCTCCCGGACGGGGTGGTTCCCACGGTAACCAGGACGGGCCCGACCCTGGGCTCCCCGCTGGCCTCCAGCTCGCACACCACCCTGCGGACCCACAGCGGGTTCAGACCGGCCCCGGACCGCCCGACCGGGCCCCGGCCCCAACTCACCTGGTGGAGATCTGGTAGCCGTCGGCCTGCGGGGGGCACTGCACGCCCGCCACCGTGACTCCGCCCACCACATCCTGGTACCTCATGCCCAGGTTGGAGCCGGTGATGGTCACCAGGACGCCGCCCTCCAGCGGGCCCGACACCGGGACCACCTGCGGCGGGAGGAGGCCTTCAGAGGTTTCCGTGACGACGCGCAAAGCCCACGCCGACCCGCGCCACCCACCTGTGTGATCTGAGGGGGGGGGCACGTGTCCGCCGGGACGCCGGAGCACGATTGGTTGTAGACGCAGCTGGGGGCGGGGCTTCCTGGACACCACACGCAGCCGTACTCCTCCGGCACCGCACGGCACTGCGAGCAATCCGATTGGCCGGCCGAGCAGTCGTACAGCTGGACTGGAGGAGGCGACACACACACGCACACACACAGGTGATGAGACCACAAACACATCAGTAACACACACACACACACACACACACACACACACACCCACACACAGGTGTTCTTACGTCTGAGGCCCGGCGAGGTGTCGATGCGTCGGTCTCCCCTCCGCAGATACACTGGAGCCAGATACTGCAGCTGGCTCACCCTGGACTCAAACTACACACACACACACACACACACACACGTGTGACATCTGCAATTAGGGTGTGCTCTGTGTTTGTGTGTGTGTGTTACGTGGAGTGGGCTGCGGGTTAAGGTGTGTGTTCTGTGTATGTGTGTGTTACCTAGAATAACTGCAGGTGAAGGTGTCTGTTCTGTGTGTGTGTGTTCTGTGTTTGTGTGTGTGTTACCCGGTGTGGGCTGCAGGTGAGGGTGTGTGTTCTCTGTGTGTGTGTGTGTGTGTGTGTGTGTGTGTGTGTGTGTGTGTGTGTTACCTGGTGTGGGCTGCAGGTGAAGGTGTGTGTGTTGCCCTGTATCTTCTCCACCGTGGCCGTCAGGTTGAACTGAACTCCCTGGATTTCAACGACACACACATACAGAGCCTCGTCCTGCAAACACACACATCCCCAGTCAGCCCACACACACACACACACTCCGTCTGCTGCCCCTCCCCGGTAGGTTCTCCGCAGAGGAACGGTCAGGCGTCCTCACCTTGTAGACGTCCAGGTTCCGTCCCCTCAGGACCACCGTGGTCCTCAGACCCAGGGGGACCAGAGGAGAACTCTGCATGGAGAAGACCAGGGGGCAGGAGGTGGAGCCCGGGGAGTCCTGCAGACGGACGGACACACGGACGGGCAGTGAGACGGGAGACGGACGGACGGACGGACGGATGGACGGACGGACGGACGGACGGACGGACGGACAGGCTGAGGCTCTCACCCTCTGGTTGAGGATGATGTGCTGGTTGGGGCAGCTGTGGTTGTGGGTGCAGAGCTGATCCAGAGGACACCAGTTACACCTCCAGATACTGCTGACACACGACAGACACCTGCAACACACACACACACACACACACACACACACACACACACACACACACGGTCATGTGTCTGGGTTGGAGTATATGGGTTTGTTGACGTGCGGCGATGTTATCTCGTACTGCGAGCTCTGCTTCAGGCGGCTGACGGCCTCGCAGTCGTAGAAGGTCATGTTGCCCGTGGCGACGGTCACGTCTCCGAACAGCAGCAATATGGGCACGGTCATGTGATCTGGAGGGGCGGGACAGGAAGTCAGGAGCCAACTGGCTATGATGCTAATCAGCTTCAGCCTCTCCATCCGTCCATCCATCCATCCAACCCACCACTTCCTGCAGGCATGAGCGGGAGAAGCTCTGGTGAAGGTGATTGGCAGGTGATGCTGGTTCCCATGACGATGGCAGGCTGAGGTGGAAGGTCCTGGAACTTGCAGTGCAGAGACTCCTCCTCCGTGATGGCGGGAAGCTGTGCGACCGTCAGCGTCACCTAGGAGACGACAGTCGGAGCGGTCAGGTGCGAGCGCCGGGGGGGGGAGGGGTGAACCGGCGGGCCGACGGGTGACGCACCTGCGTCTGCTCGTCTCTGCTGTGATTGGCCGGATGGACGCTCTGCACCGTCACGCACTGGCCGGCGGGCCGGAAGCTCCAGAGCCAGTGGTTGGGCTGCAGGTGGCGCCGACACTCCTGTTTCCGGGAACACCTGCGGGGGAGGACAGGTGAGACGCGCTTCCTCCGGCGGCCGGAGGGGGAAGTGGAGGCAGCGGACGGACGGAGACGCCGGCCATTTCCTCTGGAACCCCGGCTGAGGAGGGAAGTCATTCTGCGAGCTCGGCGTGCTCGTATGGCAAATACAATCTCCACATTGATATAGAAAGAAGCCTCAGCAATTAACCCCGATGCTGTTACCGGATTTTAAATAAGCAAAATATACTTTATGAATGATATTACATTATATTTGGCAGACGCTTTCATCCACAGCGACCTGCAGTGGAGACGAGACGCAGGAGATTGAATCCTGGACCTCTGACATGCAAAGCATGTGCTACACCTCTGAGCTACATACAACGCCACATATGATAAGATAAGATAAGATAAGATAAGATAAGAACAACTTTATTCATCCCGAAGGAAATTGTTGGGCCAGAGTGTCAAGCAAAAACATAACAATAATAGATAATAGTGACACATAATGGTTGTGACATATTAATACATAATACAAGAGAATGTAAAGAAACAACACTTTGTTGCCGTCCTGGTGTGAGTTATGAGTCTCTTAGGTTAGAAGCGTCTGCCAAACGACAATGTAATGTAAAGTAAAGTAATGTAATGGTGCTCTCCTGAACTCCCTGGCTCCACCCTTAATGCTACCATGCTATGCTAAATGTAACTTTGCTCCACTTTATGGCCGAACTCCGTTTATGGACGGAGTGACGCCGCTCTTCTTTAAAACCATCGAAACGTCCCCGACCGGCTTTGAACGCCCCGGGGTCTGGCTGCGAGCTCAGACCCGGGCTCCGATCGCCCGGAGCCACCAAACCTCCTCTGAGGCCCGGGTTCCTCAGAAGCTGGTCCTGCTTTGCGGACCTACCTGCCCTCCAGGACACACCAGCCGCAGTACGGGTCCCTGGTGGCGAGGCAGGAGCCGCAGTCCGTCCGCCGCTCGCAGGACGACACGGCCACCTTGGAGAGCTGAGGGGCGCAAACATCTGCGTTTACCTCCAGGAAAAGCGGGAGGCGGGAAGAGGAGGCGAGGCGGGAGGTCTCACCCTGCCGCTGGTCAGCACGAACACGTGGCGCCGGCTCGGGTCCAGCAGGAGGTCGGCGCTGACGGCGCCGCCGCCGCCGTCCACCGTCACGCTGCTGTACAACGTCCCCGACAGGTCGGAGTTCACCAGCACCTGGGGGGGGGAACCGGGCCGCGGGTCAGAGACGTGGAAGGATGGCGGAACATTCCGGATCTTCCCACAGCTCGAGGTCCGCTCTATGTCTCTGCATTTCTTCTGACGGCCGGACGAAAGGCGGAGCAGCTTCAGGAGCCGAAGGCGAGGCGACCGCGGCTCCCGTCCACCAGGGGGAGCCGGCTCACCGCTGCCCCTCAGCTCCACCGCCGCTGAGACGGCGAGGAGACGGTGAGGAGACGGTGAGGAGACGGTGAGGAGAGCAGCGCACGTCCAGCCAGGAAGCCCTGGTGCTCAGGTCCTACAGGTTCTCACCAGGTCGTCCCACACACCTCCTATCTGACCATGCTCTTTAAAGGTCCAGAGTAGTGAAGTATCTGATCACACACACACACACACACACACACCCACCTTGTGCAGTCGTCCCTCCCGGTCGCCCAGGAACGCCACGGTGTGTTCCGCCTCGGTGGTCGTGGTGACGGCGGTGAGCTGGGAGGTGCCGGTGAAGGTGGGCGTGGCCTCCAGGGGGACGGTGCTGGCGATGGGGCTGGGGGTGTGCTCCCCCCCGCAGGGGTACTCCAACAACGACTTCTGGAACCACAGGGTCACCAGGAGAAACTCATGAGTAAACCTACAGGTGCCAAACAACTCGGCGCTGAGTTTAACCGCGAGACCCTGAAGGCACCACGAGGACCATGGCTGCTCTGTCAATCATAACAGCAGGTGGCTATTGGCTCCGTTTATGTTGTCATGGCGATACACCCTGTCAGTGTCACTGTTAGCCCCTCTGGGTATGGCTTCCATTAGCTGTGTGTGTGTGTGTGTGTGTGTGTGTGTGTGTGTTGATGTGGGTCACATCCTTCCTGCCAGCTGTGTGTTTGAGTGACAGCTGTCCGATGATGACTCCAGCTGCTGAAGCTAACGGTTGTAATCCACTCACACACACACACACACACGCACACACGCACACACACACACACAGTATTAAGGTCAGTGCAGTGTGTTGTGACCGAGCTGCCGGTGTGTGCTGTCATTGGATGTTTAACGGAGCCCCGAACCGGTTGCCGGTGCTGGCAGGAGTCTGGCGGTGGAAGTCCCGTACCTCCGGCAGCCTGAGACACTTGGAGGAGACGGCGTACTCGATGTAGGCCTCCTCCTGGCCCTCGCTGCCCCGCCCGGCCTCGGTGTAACACACTTCCTGCGCCCTGCGCAGCATCCTGTCCAGGTCCGCCATCTTGTAAACGCACAGCGCCGAGCGTCCGGTGGCCACCGGCGTGGACGCCTGTCCCGCCGCCATGACGACGAACAGCGCGGGCTCCTGGGCGTGGCGGCCCAGCCAGGCGGCCTGGGCCAGGTTGTAGCCTCCCTGGCAGAGCAGCGGCACCTCCACGTAGGAGTAGAAGCTGCGGTCGGAGGCGCAGAGCCGCGAGGCGTAGGTGCGGTACTCCTTCTTGTGCCACATGTCGCGGCGCGAGAACAGGAAGTAGACGTGGTTGTCGTGGGCGACGGCCTTCACAAAGTGATTGTTGTACTCGGAGTAGCTCCCCACCACCAGCTTCCCGAGGTCCTCCTCCTGGGAGAAGGCCCGGCGCGGCGGCGCCACCGGGAACAGGCGGCGCGTGGTGATGGGCGGGATGTCGCCGGGGCCTTTGCTGGTGTAGCCCCGCCCCACCAGCATCAGCCGCAGAACGCCGCCCTCCTGCTTGGACTCGGTGGTGATCACCACGCCCACCGTGGAGACCCGGGGGTCGTTGGCGGCCACGTACTGCGTGTCCACCGGGTTGGACGTCTGGTAGATGAGCTGGGAGATGTTGGACAGACTCCTGGAAGCGGAAGAGCAGGTTCGTGACATCAGCAAAGGTCTGAACGCCGCAGGTCGGAGAGGTTGGACCGCGACGCCTACATCCTGTCTGCTGACCTTCACGTCCTGTTGTTTTAGCTCGCTAACCAAACAAAGCACAGCCCTTTACAAACGCTCAGGTGATCACGTGATCCGGCGTCATGTGACGCCTGTCTCGCTTTTACTTTCTGCCGCTGTGAACGCCCTCAAAGCTCCGCCTCCACGTCTACGCTACGCCGATGGGTTTGAGCGTTCAGACGAAAATCTGACTGATGGATAACTGGGAGGTGGAAACGGGTTCACAGCCAGCCAACACCAAGGGGGCTGGAATGAGAACCTGCCAACTTGTCATCTCCATCCTTCAGGACTGGATGTAATAACTCCATCGTAGAGGGACGTGACGGTCAAAACCAGGTCCCGGAGCAGATCCTAGAGGGACACCTTCATCAGCAGCACATCCAATGCACTGAGAGTTATAGCATTATCTTAAAAGCATCTAAGAGGAGCCTCGGATGTCCGTTAGAAGACAGAAGGGACCAACGAGGGACTAACGATGGACTCAAGTTGGACGAGCATCCGTCGAGCGTCAGGAAAGTCCCTTCAGATCAACCAGAGACGGAGAAGTGTCTGAAAGTCACACCGTGGATGTTTAAGATGTTGGGTTTACTCAAGCCTACGACCCCGTCTTTACCCCGATCTCCGTCACGACCGGCGTCCAACCGAACCCCGACCTTGAAGGACCTCGGTGCCTCTGAGGGACGTACCTCTTCTCGCAGATTCCCTGATACAGGGAGCCGCAGACGATCAGGCTTCCTGGCTCCGCCCCCGGCTCCGCCCCCGGCTCCGCCCCCGGCCCCGCCTCCAGCAGCAGCAGCTTGTTGTGGTTGTGGGTGGGTGTGGCCGAGGGGCAGTCCTGGGGGACGATGGGGGGCAGGCAGTCCTGGGAGTCCAGGTGGGGGCCCGTCCTCACCTGGGACATCACCTCCAGCTCAGAGGTCAGCTGGTACAGGTGGTCCACCCCGCCCACGTACAGCCGGTCCGAGGCCGGGTCCAGCAGCAGGTGGGACAGGGGGGGACCTCCGAGCTCCACCCACCGGACCTGAGGCTCGGGGGTCACGGAGACAGAGGGAGGGGGGGGGGAGGAGGAGGAGGAGGAGGAGCAGGAGACATGGGGCGGTGGAGGACGCCAACATGGCAGCTCCTCTTTACCTGCAAGGAGAGCCAGACGTGAGGAGCAGAAGCCATCGAGAACATCTGGACCGGAACAGCAGATAGACAACGTCCGAACGAAAGCATCGGAACAGGCACATCGGGACGAAAACATCGCAGCGAGAACATAGAACTTTGTAAAGAACATCAGACAACTTCAAGGCATGGTACTAGACACTTGTGGTCCAGTGGTCTAGTGCAGAACCTCTGGGAGACCCTTTAGGAGACCCTTTAGGACAGCGGTCGGGAACCTATGGCTCGCGAGCCGTATATGGCTCTTCCGGTGACGGCGTACGGCTATCAGATAACTACCAGTTTACCACCTCAACCCTCATAACGGAAAAGATGGCGAAAAGAAAAAAAAAAAGATGATTTCCGTGCCCTTCGAGCTGCGTGGACAGAGGAATTTGCATTTGGATCTGCGCTATGGCTTTTAGGGCGCTCCAGACCCCTGCTTTAGGAGAGCCTTTGGGAGACCCTTAGGGAGACCCTTTGGGAGGGAGAACCTTAGGGAGACCATATAGGAGAACCTTTAGGGGACCCTTTAGGAGACCCTTTGGGAGGGAGAACCTTAGGGAGACCATATAGGAGAACCTTAGGGAGACCCTTTAGGAGAACCTTTGGGAGGGAGAACTTTAGGGAGACCCTTCAGGAGAATCTTTTGTAGAACCTTCAGGAGGACACCCTGCATACCTTCTTCTCCACTCTATTCCATACGGATCTGGAATCCATCTGGTCAAACTGATACCGATTGATCAGCCTGATCATTGATCAGAACAGGAAGTGATGGGGAGATTGGAGAGCCCGGCAGGAAGTGGGCGGAGCCCTGCGCGTCCTTCTTCTCCCTCCAGTTATTAATAAAATATCTCGCTGCTTCACACTTTTCATCTGACGGTCAAACTGTAGTTGCCTGTGGTAAAATCACCATGGCAACAAACCTGTAACCACAGCAACGCGGCAAAGCGAGCCCCTTCCCGGCGGGCCGGCTGGTTGGAGGGAGCTGGAGAAACCAAAAGCAGGTTCTACAGAAGGAACGCGAGAACTTTTGACAGTCCAGGGAAGGAAGCGATCACCCATCCATCGATGGCCGTCGTCGATCTCTGGCTGCGGCTCCATCTCAGATCCCAAACATCTCCAAACATCTCCAAACATCTCCACGGATCTGGACCCTG
Organism: Fistularia commersonii; assembly: GCF_037954325.1. Lineage (NCBI taxonomy): Eukaryota > Metazoa > Chordata > Actinopteri > Syngnathiformes > Fistulariidae > Fistularia > Fistularia commersonii. The sequence continues at coordinate 10,744,928 of NC_141317.1, forward strand.
CTGGAGACCCCGACGCTCAAAACACTCACTGCACCTGAACGCATCTTTGGACGCGCTGTAATGGACTGGGTTTGTTTATGGCAAGACACACACACACACACACACACACACACACACACACACACACACACACACATGCACACCAAACACACACACTTGCACATACACGCACGCACACACGGATACATACACACAAAAATGCACACATATGTGCGAACACACTCAAACATGCACATACAAACACACACATGCAGATACAAACACACACACACAGACACACACACACACACACACAGCTGAAAATAGTCCCGAGCAGACGCTGTGTCTCCTGTTTACGATCGCCGTCTGCTGTCGCCGCGGAAACCAGAACAATGGAGGCGGCGGATTGTTTGAGGGTGAGTAAACCAGGGAACAATTGCCAGGGTGGGCCAGGGTTCTCCAGGGTTCTCCAGGGTTCTCCAGGGTTCCCCAGGGTTCTCCAGGGTTCTCCTGGTCCAGCAGCCTGGAGAACCAGAGGGCTGCAGAGTGGCAGGTTCTGCTGTGATGAAACCCACGCCGTTCTTCTCAGCAGAATAAAACATCAAGCAGCGGAGAACGTGCTTTTAGGTCCACAACGCACTCAACGAGAGAACCGCAGGAGAACGTCCTGATCCAGGCCCAACACTGGGATCCCCGATCATGGATCCCGCGTGAGGAACCCATGAGAGGAACCCGTGAGAGGAACCCACGTGAGGAACCCATGAGAGGAACCCATGAGAGGAAACCACTAGGAACAGGAAATGTTCCCTGTTCTGAAGTTTGGAGCCCAAAGACAACTTATGGTTCTCCGTGTTCTCCTGCCAGGGTTCTCTCACAGGTTCTCTCCAGGATCTCCGTCTCCAGCCCCAGAGCTCCCCAGCTGTGAATGAGAAGGTGACGGGCGGGATGATTGACGGCAGACCCGTGCAGGTTAAGCCCCGCCCCCCGCCCCAGTGACCGCTCTGATTGGCTCTCCTGGTTCCGGTCCAACCGGACCCTTTAGAACATCAGAGATTCCTTCCTGGGCAGGAGGAGGTCCGGCCTCCAGGGGGCGCCGTGTCCGAGCCGCCTCACTGGAAAGTTTCTCTCTGAATTCAAACCTCCATCCGCCCCCAACACTTCTTCTACCCCCTCCCTCCCCGCTGTGCTGTTGGTTCTGAACGAATTCACTTCCCCCGTGCAACACAGGCCTCAGGACACACACACACTCACACACACATGCCTCGACATTTCCATGGTGATACAGAACTCACGCACACACACACACACACACACACTTGGTATGGTAATAACTTCTGATGGAGAAAAACTCATCAATAATTCATAGACGAAGAGAAGAAGAGGAGACTTTTAGGTTGTCAGGAAGTTGGAGGGGGAGGGGAGGAGGGGGGGGGGCAGAGGGGGAGGGGGTGAGAGAAGGGGCAGCATGAGATGGGGGGGCAAAGAGGAAGGGGTGAGGGAGGGGGCAGGAGAGGGGGGGGCAAAGAGAGGGGGGGAGGGGCAGTTGGGGTGCAGAGGAGCCGGTCCAGCCCTCAGTTTGCAGCCAGAGCTTTGGTTCGCCATCTTTGATGGAATTGGTCCGATCTGACAGCCCGAGGCCCGGTTCTGACAGTTGAGGGATCCGTACCGGCCCCGTCGGCCCCGTCGGCCCGGTTCCAGTCCGGTTCTGATCGGCAATGTGGATGCGGGTCCACGGCGGCGCCGGGTTCTGAGCTGAAAACCCTCGGGGGAATCGTGACATGAAGATCCGGGCGGCGACATTCACAAGAAGGCAGCGAACGTCTCAGAGCCGACCCGCCTCGGAGAGAGAACCCGTTGAGCCCGGAGAACCCTGGAGAACCCCAGAGAACCCAAGGGAACCCCAGAGAACCCCAGAGAACCCCGGAGAACCCCAGAGAGTCCCAGGGAACCCCAGGGAACCCCGGGGAACCTCGGAACCCTCCGCTCAAACATTCCAGGCTCCGTGTGTGAGAAAGTCTCCATCGCCATGGTGATGGTGTGTTCGACGATCCAGGTGTGTGAAAGTCCATGTAACCATGGCAACACCGGAGCCAACACTCCAGGTGTGTGAAAGTTCCCGTCACCATGGCGACGGTGGAGCCCGCGCTCCGGTTGTTTTAAAGTGCGTGTCACCGTGGCGACGGTGGCGCCCGAGCTCCAGGTGAGGAGCGGCTCGCCAACGCCGACGTTCAGCAGTTTACTTTGTTAATGGCAGCAGTTTGTACTTCACTCATCTTTTGTTCCTGTTACCCCCCCCTTCCCCCCCGCTGCCCCCCCGCTGCCCCCCCGCTGCCCCCCCCCCCGCTCCCCCTACTCTTTATAATTTTTCTCAGGGGTCCCCCCGCCCCCCCCGCCCCCCTCCCCTCCTCCTCTCTATGTAAATGAAGGACAGGCTGCTTTCAACACGTCGAGGTGATGATTACAGGCTGCCTTACCTCAGGCACACACACACACACACACACACACACACACTCTGCAAAAAACACACATCACGTGTGTCGTTCGCCGCTGACTCTCTCACACTCTCAATCTTCAAAGAGACGACATGATCCGGT